>NC_035438.2:113546780-113797973 GCF_002127325.2 Helianthus annuus | reverse complement strand
GCAGGATACGCTCTTAGCATCATAATCAAGGGACGCGTCTTCACAATTATAGCATGAGCTTAATCGAAGATAGACGTTGCAAAGGATATGGAAACTTAGCTTGATTTATGGGCGGCAATTTAGGCTAGATTGTCTTTTATTTCTAAAGGGGTAATGAGCTGATTATTAGTCTATTACCTAAAATAGGTCACCTACACTCGTATAAATACCACTCTTCCTCATTTGGAAGAACACACGACAACACACAACACAATTCTCACACGCTTAGACACTCGAAACTATAGTGATCCTTGTACTCAGCTCATTATCATCCGAAGTTGTAACTATATTTTTCTTATATTGAAGTTGGTGATTGGTAGTTGCCATCACCCGAGGTTTTTTATGCCGGAGATCATACATTGATCAAGGGCTTTTTCCTCGTATAAATCATTGTGTCTTTGCATATTTCTCATAAAAGTGATCCTTTACTTTTGTAATTAACCAAGCATCATACCCCGTTTACATAAAGTTTGGTTACATTATCCTTGTGTGATTTTTGACCAAAACAGTTTGGCGCCCACCGTGGGGCAATTGGTGCTTCATTCATAAGAAAACTCTTTGTTCAAAATCATTTCGAAGAATTACATGGCTTCATCATTGAAAAACATGTCCACGGCAATGTCTGCAGTCACCTCGTCTCAAAACACTCTGCCTCCTCCACCGGCAGGATCCCAGAAGAATGCTGAGAAGAGACAAACTCCTACTAACTCTAAACCTCCATCTCCTTCTGCTATGAATTCCTATATTCCCAGTACTAGTGATGTATTTACTTTGATTTTGCAGATGAAGGATCGTATGCAGCGGCAGGATGAAACTAATGATAGGATCCTCAGTGAAATTGGAGATCTCAAAAAACAAAAGAGAACGGCAGAGGATCATTCCCCACTGATGCCCAAATCCTTGAGCTTTGATACTCCAATGATCACTTCTCAGCCATCGGGAATTCCAGACGTGCAAATTATGGGAGAATCAAGAGGATTGCACCTCAGATCGACAGCAATGACTCAGGCATCAGGCTCACACTTTCAGCCGGCAGGATCCTATCCCCAGCATATGGGATCCTTCACGAATTCGGGAGCCTATCCGGGAGCACAGCAGTTTCAAGGATCCTACTTTGTTCCAGGATCATCCCAGGGTCAAGGATCCTCCTTTGTTCCAGGATCATTCCAGGTTCAAGGATCCTCCTTCGTTCCAGGATCATCCCAGATACCAGGATCCTTCCAGATACCAGGATCCTTCCAGATGCCAGGATCCCTAAAAAGTTTGCAAATAGGAAGTCTAGATGTCCATCAAGGGGACTTCATTCCAATGCAGACCATTGCTTCCACTGGTCCCTCCGTTATCCCTGAATCCCAGCAATATGGATTCACTAACTTGAACTCAATGGGAGGTAACACTTTAAATAATCATCTTACTACTAACCATGGATTCATGCAGGATACAGGTGTCAATCATGCTATGGCCAGGGAATTGCAGAAGCTTAAAGATATGATCTCAAGTGTTCCAGGGGTAGTCAAGCCTATCCCGGAGATTGTAGATGGAAGCCACAAGGTATCTCGCTTTGCACCACCAATTTGTGATGCAGAGGTACCCAAAAGGTTCCATATCCCTACTATGAAGCTGTATGATGGCACAACGGATCCAGAGGAGCACATAGCACAATACAGGGAGAGGATGGAGATCAATCCTATCCCAGAAAAGTTGAAGGAAGCATGCCTATGTAAAGGATTTGGATCCACTCTTACTGGATCAGCTCTTAAATGGCTGCTAAGTCTTCCCCCTTACTCTATTACTTCATTTGCCAATTTAGTTAATTTATTCAATAACCAATTCTCTTGTAGTAGAAAATTTGAAAGATTAACTAGTGATTTATATAGGGTAACTCAAGGACATAATGAATCATTAAGGGATTATATAACTAAATTTAGTAAAGAATCCTTGGACATCCCCAACTTGGATATGGCTACGGCTGTTGAAGCCTTCAAAATGGGACTGCTTAAGGATTCACTATTCTATGATGATCTTGTTATGACACCATGCAGGAATCTAGATGAAGTAAGAACTCGAGCACTCAGGTTCATCCGGCTAGAGGATGACAAGAGGATCCAGGAAAGACAAGTAGGATCCTCAAAACAGGAGAAGCAAGGATCCTCCTTCAAGAACAACAAATTCAAATCCTACCATAGAAATGAGAACCAGAATGTGCATGCTGTTGACCAAGAAGAGGATGATGAAGATTATCCTCCAATCTCAGAATATTGTTTTTCCGTTGATAATCATGAACTAATCCTTGCAATGCAGAATCTAGGTGAAAACGCTAGGTGGCCCAGGAAGAATGATAAACCATCCGGGACTAAAGACAAGTCAAAATGGTGTGCATACCATGAGGATTTCGGGCATCTAACTGAAGAATGCATAGCTTTAAGAAAAGAGATTGAATATCTGCTAAGCAAGGGGCACCTAAAAGAATTATTGGGAAGAAAAAAGCAAAGGACTCAGGATCCTGAAAGGATCCCTGAAAAGGCTCCAGCACCTCCGGCAAACGCACAAGTGATCAACTTTATTTCCGGAGGATCAGACATCTGTGGTACATCCTTCTCGGCGGCCAAAAGACATGCAAAGGAGTCAAAAATGGATAATGGAGAAAGACCTATTAGAACATCAAGTGTCTCAGAGGGGAAGATGATAACGTTTGATGAGGATGATCGCATTAACATTCAGGATCCTCATCATGATAGTTTAGTTATTACTCTCTTTATCTCTAACCATTTTGTCCGCAGGATCCTTATCGATGGAGGAAGCTCAGTGAACATTATCCAGCTAGATGTTCTGAAGAAAATGGGTATCCCAGAATCAGACATCACACCAAGATCCTCCGTGCTTGTAGGATTCAGTGGAGAAACGAAGAAAACACTGGGGACATCAAACTCCCAATCTACGTGGAAGGATTACATAATTATCAAAAATTTTGTGTTATTGACTGTTTGTCTTGCTGCAATGTTATCCTTGGCAGGCCATGGATACATGATATGAAAGCAGTCCCATCCACCTACCATCAATGTGTGAAGCTCCCTAGCCCATGGGGGATAATCAAGATCGACAGTGATCAGCAGGAGGCTAAGGATTGTTATACCTCATCCATGAAGCCAACCTCGAAGCCAAGGGAGCAATAGCAATTACAGTATCCTCCGAGGAATGTCTTGGAGGCAAGGGAACAAGATGTGGACGAAATCCTCTTGGATCCTAGTGATCCTGAATCAAAAATCTACATCGGATCAGGGATCCTTGGCAAGATGAAAGAAGACTTAATATCCTTCCTCAAAAGAAGAAAATCTACCTTTGCTTGGAAACATGAAGATATGACAGGTATATCTAAGGATATTATTACTCACAAACTTGGCATTGACAGGTCTATCAAACCAATCCATCAAAAAAGGAGGAAATTTGCACCAGAAAGGAATGCCATTATCCAAGAAGAAGTAGAGAGACTACTTCGAGCAGGTATGATCAGAGAGGTAAAGTATCCAAAATGGTTAGCCAATGTGGTCGTTGTCCAAAAGAAAAATGGAAAGTGGAGGGTATGTGTCGACTTCACCGATCTGAATAAGGCATGTCCCAAGGATCCTTTCCCATTACCCCACATTGACTCCATGGTGGATGCAACAGCAGGGCATGAACTGTTGACCTTTATGGATGCATCATCTGGATTCCAACAAATTCAGATGGAACCATCTGACCAAGAGGATACAGCCTTTATGACCCCAACAGGTTTGTATTGTTATATTGCCATGCCTTTTGGATTAAGAAATGCAGGTGCAACATATCAAAGGCTGGTGAATACGATGTTCAAAGATCAAATTGGACAAACTATGGAAGTATACATAGATGATATGGTAGTCAAATCGAAGAAAGCTGAGGATCACCTAAGGGATTTGGAGGAAGCATTTGATATCCTTGATAATTATAACATGAAGCTTAATCCTTCAAAATGCCACTTTGGTGTTAAGGCAGGTAAATTCCTAGGATATATGGTAACTCAGAGGGGCATTGAGGCAAGTCCGGAGCAAACTAAAGCACTAATAAACATCAAGTCCCCTGCCAATGCTAAGGATGTGCAAAGGCTAACAGGCAGGATAGCAGCTCTGAACAGGTTCATATCAAAATCCTCAGAAAAATGTAAAGAATTTTACGATATCCTAAGGAAGAACAAGAAATTTGAATGGACTGAGAAACATGAGAATGCTTTACAAGCCCTTAAAGAATATATGTCCTCAGCACCAGCATTATCAAAGCCCGAAAAAGGAGATGTGTTATCCTTATATTTGGCGGTATCCTCAACCGCTGTAAGCGCTGTCCTTGTTAAGGATCACGAAGGTACACAATATCCTATCTACTATGTAAGTAAGAGTTTACTTGATGCCGAATCCAGGTACTCACACCTCGAAAAACTTATTCTTGCATTAATCATGGCATCAACTAAGCTAAGGCATTATTTTGAAACCCATACTATTGTTGTTAGAACTAACTTTCCAATTAAGAATGTCCTCAGGAAACCAGAGATGTCGGGAAGAATGGCTAAGTGGGCGGTAATGCTTAGTGCCCATGATATAAGATATGAGCCAAGAACAACCATCAAATCCCAAACACTAGCTGACTTTGTGGCTGATTTCAGTAGTGATCTACAAAAAGAAGCAGAATTGGAGGTCCAGCAGCTGGATGAGACCAAGGATCCTTGGATACTACACACTGATGGATCCTCAAATGTCAAGGGCACAGGGCTCGGGATACTACTAAAATCGCCACAGGGGGACATAATACCCCACTCCATAGCCTGTGAGTTCCAAGCAACTAACAACGAGGCTGAATATGAAGCCTTAATTGCTGGCTTGCAAATTGCTAAGGATATGGGGGTGAAATATCTTAAAGTATATGTAGACTCATTATTGATCACCAATCACTTTAATGGATCCTATGCTGTTAAAGGTGAAAAACTAACCAAATATTTAGAGATAGTCAAAGAATTGGCACTCTCTTTTGTTTCTTTCAGCTTAACACAGGTACCAAGGGAGGATAACACGGAAGCTGATGCATTGGCCAACTTAGGATCATCCTTAAAAATTCCAGAAGACATAAGTATCCCTATCATCCATATCCTGGCTCCTGCTATTGAAAATCAAGTGGCCATGGAAATAGAAGAGGATACTGCAGTAATCCCTAGTGAAGAAGCTCAATCTTATTCAGGATCATGGATCTCACCAATCATGAGATACTTGCAACACGGGGAGATTCCTATGGGAGAAAATCCTAAAGCTTTCAGGATTAAGGTATCTCAATTCACAATCTTAAATAATATGCTATATAAACGATCTCTTGCAGGACCATATTTAAGATGTATCGAGGATCCTGAAATTCAAGAAGTATTGAGAGACTTCCATGAAGGAGATTGTGGAAACCACACTGGGGGCAGGGCATTGTTCTCAAGGATCCTTAGAACAGGATACTACTGGCCAACCATGAAAAGGGATGCTGTAGAATATGCTAGGAAATGTGATCCTTGTCAAAGACACAGCAATATCCTTCATCAACCAGCTAAATTGCTACACCCTATACCATCCTCTTGGCCATTCATGAGATGGGGAATGGATATAGTTGGCAAGCTCCCTAAAGCACCTGGTGGAAAAGTATTTATGCTTGCCATGACTGACTACTTCTCTAAATGGATAGAAGCTGAAGCTTTTGCTCAAGTCAGAGAAAAAGAAGTTATATCCTTTATCAAAAGAAACATTATAACTAGATTTGGCATCCCCTCTAAAATTGTATGTGATAATGGTTCCCAATTCATTGGAAGCAGAACCACTAACTTTTGTGACAGTTGGGGAATTAAGATGATAACTTCAACACCAGTTCATCCACATGCCAATGGCCAAGCAGAATCATCCAACAAGATCATCATCAACAATCTGAAGAAGAAGCTAGGATCCAAGAAGGGAAAATGGGCAGAGGAGTTACCTTATGTGCTATGGGCTGATAGAACAACTCCCAAGAATGCCACTGGTCAAACACCTTTCTCTTTAGTATTTGGGGCAGAAGCAGTGATCCCAACAGAGATGGTGATCCCAACTGCTAGAACAAGTGCTCGTGATCCTGAAGAGAATGCTACAATCCTGGCTCAGGATTTGGATACTATTGAGGAAATCAGGGATCTGGCTAGGATAAGGATGGCAAGCTACCAACAAAGAATGGCCGGTGTTTACAACAAAAATGTTAGGATAAGGAAGTTCCAAGTCGGAGATATGGTGTTGAGAAAAACATTCCAAAACACTATTAATCCTGCTGACGGGAAGTTAGCACCAAAGTGGGAAGGCCCCTACTTGATTGAAGCTGAAGTAGGAAAGGGGGCATACAGATTGCTAACTATGGAAGGAAACTTGTTACCAAGAGCCTGGAATGCTGTTCACTTAAAGAGATACTTTATGTGAACATGATCCTTCAAGCATGTGATCCTTACATTGAAGTATCCTCAAAGAATCCCGGTGATGTCAGTGATCCTTACTCTGGTAATGTCCTTATCTTAAAACTATTACATTTCCTTACTTTTTACCAAAGGATAAGGATCCTGTATCCTTCATCCTCTTCTCACAAACCATTTGAGTTGTGATAGTTCAGGTATCTACAGCATATCGTCAAAGATCTTCAAAAGCAACGCAGATCCTTGGGTCTAACCCCATTTATCCTTGGGATTATCCCCAGTTTCCGCCAGCAGCGCACGATGATCCTGATATAGTTCACGTCTTTGGGACCAGTACCCACTTCCGGGGCTGACAACCTCATCGTACTGGCTATACCCAGGATCCTACGTATAATGGTAGACGTACCATACATCCGTTCATAAGGTTTCTAACGTTTTCACGTTAGCTAAGGTTTTGACATTTTCATGTCACTAAGTTTGGATAGTCGCCAGTAAGGGCCATACTCCAGTTTACATACGATCCTTTGGGCTTGTCCCCAGTTATCCTTTGGGCTTGTCCCCAGTTATCCTTTGGGCTTGTCCCCAGTGATCCTTTGGGATCATCCTCAGTGATCCTATGGGCTTGCCCCCAGTTACTAACTTATCTTTTATATTGGCTTAGTCCCAAGTTATATTCCATTTTTCAGGTTCTCGAAGTTAAACATTTAAGGATCCTTAATCCTTATTATCCATTAAAGTTTTACTTATGGTTATCCCGATTAAAGGTTAGGATCCTAACTTGGATCCTCAGGTATGATCCTTAACTATTTTCAATTTCATTATTCATTTGAATACCCTTTAGAACTTGACAACTGGACCTATGATCCTTAAAATAAACTACCTTGAAAATTTTCGATTATAGGATATTTGATCCAGGATCATATCCTAAATTTCTTAAACATAATTTGCTCAACTTTTCTTACTCAAACAAACATGTGCCCAAAACAATTGAAAACAAAAAGGATAATAACACAAAATAAGCGACAAAAGTTTAAGATTTTATTTATTAACGAAAGGATTAACCCTTCAAAAGTTGTCAAAATTGCCAACCCACATTTCTACCAGCAAAACGTGGCCCGTCCACATGGGTTGGCAAAGGGTGTCCATTGTCTTTGCGGTCTTAGCAGGTACAGGAAATTAAAGGCGGCAGGATCACAAAGGCTTCATCCCCCAAACAGAGGATCCCTCCACCTTTTGCAATCCTACCTATTGTCCAAAGGATCCAGGATCCTTAACCCTAAGAGCTATTGTTCAAATTACAGACCATAATTGTTCCAAATACCACTACCACAAACCACTACCATACTAAAAAAAATTGGGCTCCGGCCTAGTCACAAATATCCATCATCGCCCAATCATGCAGCTTACACCTTTGCTGCTCCATCACCACCAGCTTCTCCGCCCTGATCCTTGTCAGCATCACCACCCTCCAGCATTGGGATATCCTCAGCTTCATCCTCGTCGTCCAGTTCCGCCAGCCTTGCCTTCCAATCTTCAACACCCTATGTGCTCTTATCGAAGGAAGGATCCTGAGCTTCCGCAGCCATCTGAAGTTGTATCTTGTACATGGCAATTGCCGCAGAGACCTTGGCATCCTGGATGATCTCCTGCTTCTCGCTATCCATATCAATCAATCTTTGAGCAGCCTCATCCTTCGTAGCCCGGAGTTCCTTCTCAAGATCTGCTATCTTGAGATCCTTCAATACGCCCATTTGTTGAAGATCGGCAATTTGGCTTTCTTGATCCTCGACATGGCCAAGATAAGTCTCGATCTCAGCAAGTTTCTGCAGAAGAGGTATAAGGAAGATTCAGGATCAGGCGATCCAAAATGAAGCAGGATATTCAAGCAGGATACTTAAGAAGGATAACCAACAGGGGCAGTGATCCTTACCTCATTAACATAGTCGAGGAACTGTTGGCGAAGCAGAGGAAATCCCTGGAGATCTTCAGAAGTCTTTCTCTTTTTTCCCTTACCCCGAATGGGTGCTTTAAGGGCTGAAGTAGAGGGACTGGCAGCAGAAGTCTTCCTCCTCGAGGACTTGACGTTGGCAAGATCACTTATCCCAAACTTGGAAGCAGACTTGGCAGATTTGGCAGACTTTCCAGCGCCTACACAATCAGAAACAAGATAAGTTCCCTTATTAATCAAACAATCTCACATATAACTTACTTTTTACAAGGATACTTACTTGACATCGTGGCAGATGCGGAGGATACTTCCTGTGAATCTTGGACGGTGACTTGGAAACTTCTGACCTCAGGATTAAGCTTTTTAAAAGCTAAGACTCTTTCTCTTGCAGCAGGGGTTAACTTAAGATAAGCAATGGATATAGCTGCACAAAAAATAAAAAAGACGTTAGTGATCCTCATCGTATGAGACAAGTCTGATAGTGATCCTTCCAGGATCCTCTACCCTACCATGAGTGACCCATTCCTTGGGCAGATCCTTCCCATCTGGGATGGTATCCCTTCTAACAAAGAAAAAGCGACGCTTCCAGTTTGTGTCATTCTTAGTAACCTTGAAGACAGGGTGATCCTCCCCAGCTTTCCGTTTTAGCAGATATCGGCAAGAACCGAACGTGGTAAGATCATAAAGTGCGGCCAACTCTGCCATCCCCAAATCAATTCCCTTCTGCTCGATGATCCTCTCGAAGGTATACAGGACCCTCCAGATCATCGGCATAGCTTGGATATAAGATATGCCGGTTAAAGAAAAGAAGGATTGGGTGAAGGCTGGAAAAGGATACGAATACCCTATGGTGAACGGAGTAGCAGGAAAAGCCACCCAGACGTCTGAAACAAAGTCGCTCAAAGCAGTAGGAGTGAAGGATTTGAAAACAGCATTCGCCGGAAAGCAATGACGAATCCTGTCTACATGAGCATCAGTAAAGCAACATCTCTCCGTAGGAGAGTCCTTGATGATCCCTTGGCTTTTTAGGGGACTGCTCTTCTTGGAATCCTTATGTGGAGGATTTCGAAGCAACATACTCGTGGTGGAACAGAAACAGAGTAAAAGCAGAAAAAAAAAACAGAGCAAGAGAAGGAAGAAAGGAAAGAGAGAAGAAGAGAATACCTGGTCAATCTTCGGTGGAGATTATAAAGGGAGTATATCCTGAATTTAAATGCAGAGTGATCCCAACCCTATCTCCTATTTATAATCATGATTTGCAGGGATTGTCACATCTATGACGTAATGATCACAACGGCTAGTTCGCTGATAACGGCTAGTTATCCGAGTAGTCCGTTGAAGATAAGATCAGAGCAAAATATAACTCATTAATTTACAATAAACTCCTTATATTTTGGGGGCAATTGTTAGGGCTGGATTTTTATTATACATGATCCTTACACGTGATCCTAACCAGTGATCCTTGTTTCTTTGGCAGATAGTGATCCTCAGCAGACCTCCAGGATCAGGATCACGGACCATCATAGGATCCTCATGCTAACAGTTGCTTTCGTTGAATTTAATGTTATTTTGTAGGAACATTTAGCAGGATACGCTCTTAGCATCATAATCAAGGGACGCGTCTTCACAATTATAGCATGAGCTTAATCGAAGATAGACGTTGCAAAGGATAAGGAAACTTAGCTTGATTTATGGGCGGCAATTTAGGTTAGATTGTCTTTTATTTCTAAAGGGGTAATGAGCTGATTATTAGTCTATTTACCTAAAATAGGTCACCTACACTCGTATAAATACCACTCTTCCTCATTTGGAAGAACACACGACAACACACAACACAATTCTCACACGCTTAGACACTCGAAACTATAGTGATCCTTGTACTCAGCTCATTATCATCAGAAGTTGTAACTATATTTTTCTTATATTGAAGTTGGTGATTGGTAGTTGCCATCACCCGAGGTTTTTTATGCCGGAGATCATACATTGATCAAGGGCTTTTTCCTCGTATAAATCATTGTGTCTTTGCATATTTCTCATAAAAGTGATCCTTTACTTTTGTAATTAACCAAGCATCATACCCCGTTTACATAAAGTTTGGTTACATTATCCTTGTGTGATTTTTGACCAAAACAAGTGGATCCAAATCCCTTGCATAGGCATGCTTCCTTTAACCTTTCTGGAATAGGATTGATCTCCATCCTCTCCCTGTATTGTGCTATTTGTTCCTCAGGATCCGTTGTACCATCATACAGCTTCATAGTAGGGATATGGAACCTTTTGGGTATCTCGGCATCACAAATTGGTGGTGCAAAACGAGATACCTTATGGCTTCCATCTGCAATCTCCGGGATAGGTTTAACTACCCCTGGAACACTTGATATCAAATCCTTCAGTTTTTGTAGTTCTCTGGCCATAGCATGATTGATACCTGTATCCTGCATGAATCCATGGTTAGTGGTAAGAGAATTATTAAAAGTGTTACCTCCCATCGGGTTCAAGTTAGGAACATTGGATGTGAATCCATATTGCTGGGATTCTGAGATGATGGATGGACCAGTGGAAGCAATGGTCTGCATTGGAATAAAATCTCCTTGATGGACATCTGGACTTCCTGTTTGCAAATTCTTCAAGGATCCTGGTATCTGAAGGGATCCCTGAATATGGGATGATCCTGGAACTAAAGAGGATCCTTGAACCTGGGGTAATCCTGGAACGAAGGAGGATCCTGAGTTCATGAAGGATCCCATATGCTGAGTATAGGATCCTGCCGGTTGGAAATATGATCCTGATGCCTGAGTCACTACTGCTGGGCCGAAATGCATTCCTTTTAATCCACCCATATGTTGAACGTCTGGGGCCTCTGATGGCTGTGAAGTAACCATCGGAGTATCAAAAATTAAAGATTTGGGCATCAGTGGGGAATGATCCTCTGCCGTTTTCTTTTGTCTTTTGAGATCTCCGATTTCTCTGAGGATCCTGTCATTAGTTTCATCCTGCTGCTGCATACGATCCCTCATCTGCAAAATCAAAGTAAATATATCACTAGTACTGGGAACAGAAGAAGTTAGAGCAGAAGATGATGGTTTAGAGGAGATAGGAGTTGGTCTCTTCTCAGCATTTTTCTGAGATCCAGCTGGTGGTGGAGGCAAAGGTGGAATGCCATTAGATGAATTGACTGCAGACATCACTGTGGAAGTATTCTTCAACGATGAAGCCATGCTACACTTCCGGAATGATCACCAACAGAAAATCACTATCTTTTCTCTCTCTTTTTCAATTAAATAAGACTTTTTAATACCTTTATCATTACATTTTATCACTCTTCCACTCACAACCACTTTCAAAATATATTAAAGAATTACAAATGGTGAACAGTGTCTTCTAAAATTTACAAATAAATAGTAACATTTTCTCACTCCTCTACTCACAACCACCTACAACCATTTTTCATAAAATAAAAACCCCCCTCACATAATTGGGGGGTTGGATATGAATGCTCTAATGACCACCACTATCACACACACACACACTCTCTCTCTCTCTCTTTCTTCAGACCACCACCATCCCCACTTGTAAATATTACCATCCTCCATCGTCATCTCGGACCCAGTCATACCACCAGAAAACCCAACCATTTCCCAACCTCAGTCGACCACCACCTTCCACATTCAACAAACCTCTAACAATGCTAGGGGTGAGCAAAAGTTGATACCCGACCCGACCCTGTAAGAACCCGACCCGACCCGATAACCGGAAAAGCATAATAAATGGAACCGAAACACTACCCTATAAGACCGGGTCGGGTCCGGGTATTAGAGATCTCGGTTATGTCGGTCCATTAGGTAAACACCGACCCGAGCACATCTTCACTTCCAGGTTTGTTACAAACCTTTTGTATACTTAAGAAAAACATGCGACAACTTTAATCATTTAACCTGAATCATCACATAATTCTACAGTTACAATCAATGAATCAGAAGAAACAGAGCATTCATGTTCACAGCTTCACTTCATTCTTGTGTTATATTTTGCAGTAGGTTTGGAATGATACACACCTCCAATTTCCAGGTTTGTTTTTCAATCCATGAATGGCCTTGAATTATTTGTTTAACTAGGTATGTAATAAGTGACACGAAACTGAAATTATTTCATGATTAATGTAGTGTTTATGCTTCAATATCCATGTTTAACTTCGTTGCATGCCAAGTATTCAAAAAGTATTAACAAACTTCAACATAATCCCAAACAAATGTAAGAAATCCAAACAAAATCCTCAAAATCCAAAGCAAACGAACTTAAACCGACACTACTTTTACTCTTTTCTCCATTTTCCGTATCCATCTCCAGCCATCCGTTAATCGACATCGATAGTCATGTGATCCGGTTCCACTTTATCATAAATTTCTACCTGAAAAAAAATATAATGATAAATACAACGTAAACAACAAACAAGGATGTATTTCGGTGTATCGTAAAATTACCTTTTCCAATGTCATCGAACTCTACCAAATCTTCAATGTAGACTTTCTTTTTAATTGATGCACGAATCCTATCCTCTGTACATATTAATGCCTCGACAATCGGAGTTGATAAAGAAGTTCGATAAGTATCGACAACTCTTCCGCCTGTACCAAACGCCTCCTCAGAAGCAACACTGGATACCGGGATAGCCAATATATCTATAGTGATAGGAAGAATTCTAATTAACACTATCGTGTTTTTATAAGTAATAAAAATAAACTACTAATTAGTAAACATACCTTTCGCCATTTTCGCTAGTACAGGGTATTTTGAAGATGCAGCCTTCCACCAACCCAGAATATCAAATCCCTTGTAATGGGCCTCCTCTCCGTCGTCTAGGTACCTCTCAAGTTCTAACTTGGTGTTATAAGATGTAGAACCGCTATCTGCTTTAAATTCTGTAAAAAAATCACTCTCTCCTTGTGATGATGGTTCAAAGTTCTCCTGACTTGGTGAAACTTTATCTAAACCTTGTTTTTCACTACTTGATGCATAATGCTCATTCAAAAGCTTCAATTCATCCTTTATACTATTAACTACAATTTTAACTCGTTTCTTCAAGTCATCTTCTGTCTCATCATCTTTTTTTCAGCCCTGAATATTCTCTCAAATCCAAACTGAATAACACGAACCTTTAACCTCGGATCTAAAATTGCAGCAAAATACAGAATGTAATTAAATGTTCTGCCAGTCGGTAGATTTCTCCAGTACTTGTCGAACTTCAGGTGCATCTTAGCACCCATAAGTTTACCTTCCATGTCAAATCCATCTTTCATCTTCCTTAAATGCTTGTCTATATCCATAACCTCATTAAAAAATAAATTAACGGTAACTGTTTTGTAGCAGAAGCGTTGGCATTTTTACACTGAAACAATTCTAACACACTTGCCAATTGTCTCGCGTAGTTCTAGTCAGTAACTCTAGGAGCATTATCACCCATATCATTTTTATAATTTGGGTCATCCAGATCATATCTGTTAAACGCCTTCTCAAAATTTTCTGCCTTGTCTAACATCTCCCAAGTCGAGTTCCATCTTGTAGCCACATCTACACCTATGAATGCTTTGCTTTCGATCTTTTCTGCCTTAACACATTTTTTAAAAATGTCTAATCGCTGAGGAGACATTCTAATATAGCGAATTGCATCTCTGATACGATCTATGCATGTTGACCCATCACGTAAGCCGTCTTTCACAATCAGATTGATTATGTGTGCCATACATCGGATGTGCAAGTATCTCCCATCGAACAAGAGGTTGTTTAACCTATTTTTTAGAAACTGTATGGCAACATCATTAGCTGACGCATTTTCTAATGTAATGGTCAGCACATTTTCAATGTCCCATTCTTTTAAACATTGAATAAGGGACCTGCCTATCTCGTCTCCCTTGTGGCTAAATATTTGCTTGAAGTTGATGATCCTTTTGTGTAACACCCAATTGTCATCTATAAAATAAGCTGTAACACACATATAGTTAACCCGCTGACTTGAAGTCCACGTGTCTGTGGTTAGACACACCCGTGTGCTATTCTTTGCAAAAAATGACTTCAACTTCCCCTTTTCCTCTAAAAATATCTCCCCAATATCCCTCGCAATCGTAAACCTGCTTGGCATCTTAAAAGTCGGATTAAAACTTTCTATAACCCTTCTAAATCCCTGATGCTCAACGGTTGAAAACGGGACCTCGTCTATTAACACCATCTCTGCAATGGCTCTTCTACTCGCTTTCGCACAATACTTCCATGCCTTTACCTCACCACTACCACCCTCGCCATCATCGCCTTTTTTCAAGAAAAATATTGCTTTGGTTTTTTAATCGGTCCGGATGCTTTTCACATCTCCTACTGTGTTTACTCAACGCCGATGTGCCATTTTTATACGGGTCCGCAGCCAAATCTTTCGAGCAATGCTTGCATCTTGCCTGTTGGTTTCCATCCTCATCTTTATACTTCTCAAAATCAATCCAAACAGTAGATTTTCCTAACGTTTTAGAACCTGTCGTTTTCTTCGTTGTTGTGGTCTTAATTTTCTTTTTTGCAGTTTCTTTTACGACATTTTATGACTTCCTCTTTCCTCTTCCGTCTCTGTGAGAATCGCTTGATACATTTTCGATGTCGACATTTGGTGAATCAATCTACAGTTACGAAACAGAAAACGGGTCAGTGTATCATAAATGGTATTAGTGTCGGTTGCACATGCATCACTTCACAATCTAAGGCATCTATTATGTGAGAACATATTTCTGGTCTATTATCTGTCACCAGGGGTATAATGGTAATTTTTTTATGATTGTTATATCTTTGTACAATGTGCATACTGCATATAAAAGAATCTTAATTATCATTAAATTAAGCCCAACTAGATTTTTATAAATGTTTGAGAAAAATGTAGGCAAATTAATTTGATTGGACCTGCTATGGTCTGTAGAAAAAATAACCCATATCATGGCCTTATTATAATATATATGACCCACCGTGACCCATTGCCCGACCTACTCATGTATTTCTTAGATATTCCTACGCATGTATATATCTATATCTATATCTATTTCTACGCGTATATAATTATATCGTGTTTTCATGTTATTGCTTTTCTCTAACAAATCTTTTTTGGGATTCATTAGACCGAATACAGTTCTCAAGGATCATTAGGACCATCACCAGACGCTGCGGCAACAAAACACATTACAGATAAGGTGACAATATCATATGAGTATGCACATTATATTTATGTGTAAATGTTTGTTATCTTATATATTTGGCTGTCTGGTTGCAGTTACAAAGGCGTTTAGCACAAAATCGTGAAACTGCATGAAAAAGCCGTTTAAGAAAAAAGGTACATGAAGTTGAAACTAAGAAGATTGAAAATAAGTCATGATAACAAAACCGAGCTCATTTTTAATCTCGTTATCTACTTTTAGGCTTATGTTCAACAGTTGGAATCAGGCCGTGTGAAACTAGCACAACTACAACAAGAACTCGAGTTTTTTTTTTTTTAAATTGGGTTTAAAAGATTACAGATAAGTATATTTTTGGGTTTTTATGTGTTTTAAAATTTCAGATATATTAGGTTTTTTAAAAATTACGTTATTTCTGTGTTAATGTGTTTTAAAAATTCCGATCCATTAGGTGTTTTAAAATAAGGTTATTAAGTTCATGACTGCAAAACTTCACAGTTTGACTTGAGTTTGCCTTTTAAAAAAAACATATTAGTGTGCAAAAACTATGGGGTACTGCCGATTCTAACGGTTGGAGGGTGTCATCATGAACTGTACACTAGGGGTGCAAACGAGCCGAGCCGAGCCCGAGCTCGAGCTCGTTTAACATATGAAAGCTCGACGAACCAGACGAACGGGAGCTTAAACAGCCCTAGTATCAACTATATCCTAAAGGGTGTTTTAGTCTTTTACTTCCAGAAACAAAGATACTGTTTTCAGCTGTTTTTTTATGAATGGCTTTCAGCTTTATTTTTAATCAAAAGATTTATCTGATCCAAATATTTGCAGCATTTGGTCCAATGTTACCACCAGTGGCAGAAGACAAAAACTTAAATATCAAAAAACTAATGAAATCTGAATTTAAGGATCTATTTGACGGATTAGATTGGGTGACTCCGTCACTCGCCCAACAACCATGTAAACAAGACATCAAGAGTCTTTCCGAAAAGGTATACTCACCAACACATGTTCAAAGCGAGTTATTCTGATTAATCTAACAGCAACATGTTCACTTTTGAACAGCCAACTATAGTGCCACCATCTTCTGTCCAGCGACAACTAGTAGTTCATACTCAACTGCAACCTAAGCTCACGGGTAATCATCAAAATAGTGTGAACGGGTTCGGGTTCCAACGACCTATTGGGAATCCCGGATTATACACACCATCAAGGTAAGTTTTATATTCATTATGCGTTTTACATTGTGTAGTATTCACACCGGTACTTTCAATTAGGGTGGGTCATGCCAAAGATTTGAAACTTCAAACAGGCCTCTTAAACAATTTTTTTTTCATTTTTTTAAATAATCAGGTATGCCTATATATAATGATATTCATGAACCATCTTTCATCACTCTTTAAGATTTCTAACAGAAACTAATAATCATGAAAAGAATAATGTAAGAATTTCAAGTAAAACCGTCAAAACCGAATTGTCAAATCGATAAAACAGGCTAGCTGACAATCAAACAAACATTAAAACATTAGATCATTCATCTCTTGATCGTTTGCATTTCAGCCACAATCGGTCACTAATTGTCATTATTTTCTGCAAAGAATAAATATAATTGATTATCAATAATTTAGCGTAAACGGATAACTTAAAGTAAAATAGTAAATTGGTATGATCATGTAACTACCAGGGCGTTGCCGACATCTTTTAACATGCCTTATCAATGTGGTTATTCCGTTTTTTACCCGGTCTGCAGCAACGACCATTGCACAGTGTTTGCATCTTGCCTTTTGATTCCCATGATCATCCGAAAACTTCACAAACTCATCCCAAACTCCATAATTTAACGAACTTGTTCTCCTTCTAGCCATCTAAGTTTAACCAACAATAAAAACTAATATAATTCTGATAACATGTTATTTGTTTGTTTTATTCAACATTGATCATTGTATTGTTTTATAAACTAATCAATGAATCATTAATGCAGGCTGTAGAGTTTCAGGGAACCATACCTCGTGAACTAGCTGCAGCAACACTTACAAAATTTATGGAAAGTATTGATGATTTATTGAAGAATTGGATTTGGTTGTGACATATCTTACTTATTGTTTGATATATCACGAATTAGGTTAAGTTATTATGATGGGCTTTGGCCCAGATTAGTTGTTTGTACAGAATTAATATATTAAATCGGTTCCAACAGGTTCTACTCGGTTCTTTGATGTTCCCTACCCGACCCGATACCCGACATACTTGATTTACAGGAACCGAACAAATACCCTATATCCTATAATAGGGTCGGTTTCTGGTGGATTTCAGTTCGGTTCTCGGTTCTAATCCGGTCGGACCTATTTATGCTCACCCCTAACCAACGCAACTCTGATTACCTCATACCACCTTACATAACACCCACCACCTCCTGTCATCCCTCACCATTGTTAGACCAACCTACCAATACCATCGTAACAATGACAATCGTTCATGATACTCAAAATCCATCCACTACCACCACTGTATCTCATCACCTCCACTGCACCACAATTAACCACCATTCAAACTAACCCACAACCGTACCATTATCGCCTTTTACCTTGGTTGTTGTCATCCTGTAGAGAAAAGAAGAAAGCAGCGGTTGTAGTTGTTTGAAGAAAGGGTCATAGAATGTATGCGGCTAATATGGTCGTGAAAAGGTATCTAGGGATTTTGACATTGACCAAGGTGTTTGTCTGAATTCATTTAAACTTTGAAATTCTCTCTCTAGTGGGCCGGTGCTAAACAAATCATTAAATAGATAGTAGGTCGGTTCTAGATCTGAATTAAAATCACTGGATCAGAATCACCACAACAACGTTCATGAGGTATTCAAGACCACAACCACAACCTTTCACCACCACCGTTACAACCACCATTGCCGGCATCCAACGTCACCATCGTTACAACCACCGAATTAGAATCCCTGGATCAGAATCACCACAACAATGTTCATGAATTATTCAAGACCACTACCACAACCTTTCACAACCACAGTTACAACCACTGTCGCCGATGTCCATCACCACCATCGATAAAACCACCGTTATAAACCACCAGTCCTTCAACCACTGTTCCTACACCACCATCGTCAACAACCACTAAAACCTTCGGTGATTAATAAAACAGTCGTTCAAAAAAATCAACAGCTTGTTTCCGATGATGGTGATGTTGGTTATTGGCTCTTGAAAGTTCCTTATCAGGCGGGTTTAGATGGAAGTTTGGATAAAATAGAGCTAATTCGGTAGAAGTCTTGTAAGAATAGTCATAAGTAGAAAGCTTCCATTAATACCGAAAGAGTTTACATCATTTACAAGCGGGAGAAACAAAATTTCTCCAGCATTTCCCATCTGTGATCTCCAAAACTTATCAACTAATGAACACACAACACTATATATATACATGAGGTTGGGACGGACTAGTACTTCAGTGCGGATGAGCTTTTCCGTGTGGATGTAAACCGCATGAATGAGTTACATCCGTACAAAAGTGTTACATCCTTACGAAATTACATCCTTACGAAATTACATCCGTACGAACCTCTCAAATCCTCTCCAAAGTCAAGTGTTCATGTTTTTGCCGTCTGTCTGATATCGTTGGTTACGTGGTGCATGGAGAGAAATAGGGATCAAGGTTTGGAGGACCTAGGGTTCCATTCATTCACTGATAAGCTGCATGGGGATGTTTTGAACAATGCTAAGCCGGCGGCTTCACAAGAGGTACAAGGCATCTTTCCCAAGTTTGGGAATAGTTTTAATGCTAGATCATTGAAAATCGATGGGAATCCGCTACTGCCGAGACGGGGTGTTGTGCAAGATGAGCCGAGAATGATAAACATCATCGACGAGTTGGAAAAGGTTTCAGTCCCAATACAGGAGACGAGTATGTTGCCTGAACAGAAAAAGGAAGAGGAAGCTATCAAGTTATCATATGCGGAGAAGGTTAAGAATAAGTCTCCGGTGAAAAGGGAAGTCCAGTTCAGAAAGATGGATTCGGGTGAGACAAACCCAGATGTTGATGTTGTTATTCCTCGTGAGGTAATTCGTTAAGTTCAGGAAAAGTTTGTGAATGTGTTATATGGATACTTTCTGGGAAATCGACTACCATACCCGGTAGTTGAATACTATGTCAAGAATGTGTGGGCGAAGTTTGGTTTTGTCAAACTCATGATGAATTCGGATGGATTCTTCTTTTTTAAATTTGAATCGGAAGATGGTATGGCCAAAGTGTTGGAGGGTGGTCCATTGATGTGTGTAAAATGCAACATATAAATTACATCAAATGAGGCATAAAACTAACCCTTTTTAAGTACTAATGTTGGGAAAGAGTGTTTTTGTCTTCCTTTTGTATTTTCAGGATGAAATGAGCTCAAATTCACAAAAGAAGCAAAAAGACAGCTAATTCTAACATAAATACAAGAAAAGGAACAAAAGTGGATTGCCCGACCCCTCAACGGCATCCTCCCAAGCAAAGAAGAGAAAGCAGAAGACTGAACACGCCCCGTGCTCAGCCAGCACGGGGCCGTGCCCAAGAAGCAGCAGAAAAGACAAACATATAGAAGCTTCTATTTCCCACCACGGGGCCGTGTCCAGTGAGCACGGGGGCATGGCGAAAGTACAGCAGGCGCATTAATTGTAATTGCGAATTACAATTAATGAAGAGAGAGAGTGTCAGACGGGCACGGGGGCGTGTCCAGCGGACACGGGGCCGTGCCCAGCCTTCTGTTCAGCCTATAAATAGGAGTGCTTGGTTTCATTTCAACTCATCCCTTGGCACACCACCTCTCTCACACTTCATCCACCACCCACCACCACCATAACACCATCATCCACCACCATCATCCATTGTCCATCGTAGAGTGTGTGAGTCGTCTCGGGATCCAAGATTGATCGTAAGAGTTCTTGACAATCAAGGCCATGTTTGCCTAAGTCTCTTACATCACTTGGTGAAGACAACTGTTTAGTATAATACTTTTTATTTTTAATCTTTTGCACTTTTTATTTGGTTTTGTATTAATGACTTTAATAACTAGTTACTTATGTTGAAGGTGATCTTTCCTTATCGTTTGTCCGTGGTGTCTTGGCATTATTTTACTGTCTATATAAAATAAAAGATTTTCACCATTCATATCTCCACGGTCTATATGGAGGTATGTTGGCTACCTGGTCGGGGGTTAAGGGAACGGTTTGGTAAGGGTCTTGCCCTTGTTCAGTGTTTAGAGGTCCTGCAAGGGACCTGGGTCAAATTTAGTAGGATCTCCTTCAATGCCCATAGGTATTGGATGGCGGGGATCCAAACTCTTTGACCCCCTCATAAGTTAACTACTATTAATAATATAACCCGGCTATTTAGGATTGTATCCCTGCTGACTCAGACTACTTAGCCGAGGGTAACGTCACCGCCAAAAGCGGGGCCTACCACAATTTGCATTAATAACTTAATTAATTATCTTCCAATAATCCAACCCTTTAGGATTGTGTCCTTGCTGACTCAAACTACTGGGTTGAGGGTAACGTCGCCTTCAAAAGAGGGGCCTACTACAATAACTAAGATAATCTCTTAAACAAGTGCAAAAGTGCGAAAATAATCAAAGGTTATACTAATACACGAGTCGGATCCAAGTGATTCATCTTGTCTATCTGTTTTTATTTTATTTTATTTTTCAGCATTTAGTTAGTTTTTATTTTTCTAGTTTAAAAACCTTTTCTAACTTTTTGATTTGATTAGACGTTGAGGATAAACCGGTACTATAAGCTCTTGTGTCCTTGGACGACCTCGGTATCTTACCAACACTATACTACGTCCACGATGGGTGCACTTGCCCATATGTGTGTTTAGTGTTAGTAAATATCGTGTTTTATAAATTTAAAACTTGGCTAAAAGTGTAAAAAGGGCTTAAAATATACATCAAAAATATATAACACCTCACACACATCAAGTTTTTGGCGCCGTTGCCGGGGACACAAGGATTTTAGAAAGTTAGGAATCAACGGCCTAATCATATTTTTATTTTTCTTTTAAATTTTTTTTAGATTTCCTTAGTTTTTCAGCTTCTGCAGAGCTCAGCACGGGCCGTGTCTGGTCGGACACGGGCCGTGCCCAGCATCGTTACTGGCAGTTTTTAGTTTTCCAAGTTACAGAAGGCTGACCACGGGGCCGTGTCGGTGCAACACGGGGTCGTGTCCAACTTTCCAGTAACTAGGATCTGGAAAACAATCACTGTAACTCCGACCACGGGCCGTGTTCGCTGAGCACGGGGCCGTGGTGAACCTTCTGACCAGCATTCTTTTCTGTTTTTATTGCAGGACTTGGAACCAGACGCCAATCCTACATAGTGTATGAGCTCCAGTTCTAATAAGGACATAAAAGAACCTCTAGAAGAACCCGAACGCTTTCTTAGAAAAAGATTAAAAGCTAAAAACCAAGAGAAAGTTTCGGGTGATCCACCTCCAAAGGCGGACCAACGTACCCTCATGGATTATCTACGACCCACCATAGGTAACCTAGGCGCTGCTATCAATGCACCCAATGTTGAAGCTAATAACTTCGAACTTCAGCCGCATTTGATACAAATGCTTCAAAACTCCGCAACCTTCCATGGGCTTGCGGACGAAGATCCCCATCTACATATTACTAATTTCTTAGAAATATGTAATACCTTTCGGATCAATGGGGCATCAAATGACGCCATCCGCCTTTGAATGTTTCCTTTCTCGCTAAAAGACCGAGCAAAAGCTCGGCTCAACACCCTCCCAGCTGGATCGGTAAACACCTGGGATGAACTAGCCCAAAAATTTCTATATAAGTATTTCCCTCCCGCTAAAACGGCTAAATTAATGACTGAAATTAATACATATTCACAAGAGGACGGGGAATCCTTATATGAAACTTGGAAAAGGTTCAAGGAGCTATTACGCAAGTGTCCACATCATGGCCTTGCGATATGGCAACAAGTATCCACTTTCTATAATGGACTGTTGCCACACACAAGGCAGACACTTGATTCTAGCTCCGGGGGACTTTTAGGTAATCGCCGCCCACATGAAATATATAACCAAATTGAGGAAATTGCTCAAACCAATTTTCAATGGCACACCCCCCGAGGCAATAAATCTATTGCCCCGGGCGCCCATAAGGTTGATGAAAGCACTTCTTTACAAGCCCAAATCGAGGCCCTTTCTTCAAAAATAAAAAAAAATTAGAAATGACAAAAACAGTCTCGGTTATGGCTTGTGAAGGGTGTGGTGGGCCACATGAAAATTGGAGTTGTATGAAAGAAACGGACGATCAACAAGAATCGGTAAGCTACATTGATAATAGACCTAGGCCGTCGGGTCCTCCAACGGGCACTTACAACCAAGGATGGCGAAACCACCCAAACCTTGGTTGGAGAGAACCCGGCAATAGTAGTAACCAACAAACCCAACGAACAAACTTTCAACAACCAAGAAATGAGTCACAAAATTTCACTCAACAACAAAGTGGACGAGAAAGGCTTGAAGATACTATATCTCGCCTCATCTCTCACACTGAAAAGAAAAACTCGGAAAGATTTCTACAATTAGAATCAAATTTTAGAAATCAACAAGCTAGTATTCAAAACATAGAAAAACAATTAAATCAAATAGCTCAAAATTTTGCCAAGAGACCACAAGGTGCATTACCTAGCAATACCGAAACAAACCCAAAAGCGCAAGTTCATCCATCACGTTACGAAACCGCACCGTGGGGCCTGCAGAAGCGCCACCGCCGACAGAAGAAACGGTACCCCCGCCTCTACAGGAGAAGAACTCCCCTCCGTCACCAGAGCCTACCAAGGCTCCTCGAGTCCCGTACCCGGTAGGTTAATTCGTCAAAAGACCAATGAGCAATTCGCAAAGTTCGAAAGTCCATTAAAACAATTGCATGTCAATATTCCTTTTATTGATGTCCTAACCCAAATGCCCAAATACTCCAAGTTTATGAGGGACTTCCTCACTCATAAAAAGAAAATTGAAACTTTTCAATTAGTTAACTTAGGCGAAGAATGCTCTGCCCTCGTACTCAATAAACTTCCCCAAAAGAAAATCGATCCCGGAAGCCTCACGATTCCCTGCTCAATCGGGGAGTCCCCCGTTCGTAATGCACTAGCCGACCTTGGGGCTAGCATTAACCTCATGCCCTCATCAATGTTTAAAAGACTCGGCCTAGGAACAACGTGTCCTACAAAAATGAGCATACAACTTGCTGACCGATCCGTCAAATTCCCGCAAGGTGTCATCGAAAATGTCTTGGTAAAGGTAAGCAAATTCGTCTATCCAGCCGACTTTGTCATACTCGATATGGAGGAAGACACCGAGGTCCCCCTCATACTAGGGAGACCATTTCTCGCCACCGCACAAGTAGTGGTAGATATGAATGACGGAACACTTACCTTGAGGAACGGGGATGATGAAGTAAAATTCGGAGTTGGGAAGAGAATAGAAGACGACGACCCGGTCAACTACATGAAGGTTATTGATTCAAGTTTGGATGCTGCTCTCCGACGGTGTAACATGGGACGCCAAGCATCCCACTCAGAAAATATATAACCTCACATTGGGTCTAGCCAAGGACCCTTATAAACGTGGCGCACCACGGAGGCATTCCGCGGAACTATCCTTAGTTTAGTTTAATCTTTTAGTTTTAATTTGCAGAAATAAAACACACTCATGGTGGTAAAGGATGACAAAGGGAACAAGAAAAATGGCCCCATGCACAAGAACAAGGCAACCCGACAAAAAATTCTCCAATACAGAAGGCTCAACACAGGCCGTGTCCAACCAACACGGCCCCGTGCTGAACCCCCTGCAGAAAAATGCCCAGTTCAGGTAACTGGACACGGGCCGTGTTCACCAGACACGCCCCCGTGTCAAGGCTTCTGTATTATTTCTTTAATTTTTGTTACTGGCACCTGAACACGGGGCCGTGTCCAGACTGCCAGTAACATAAATCTTTGCTTTTTAACACCACATTACACATCCAATCAACCTAAAAAATTATTTTTGGGACACATTGAGGACAATGTGTAATTTAAGTGTGGGGGGAAGCTAAAACCTTGAAATTTTGCAAGTCCTAACAACAAGCCTTACACAAAACTCTATTGGAACCGCTAAACACCCCAAATTTTTTTTTTCAAAAATTTTTTTCAATTTTTTTTTACCTGTCTAAAGTTTAAGTTAGGAATCCTAAGATTTATAAGGTTATATTTTTACAAATTTTACAACCGAGAGCGTCGTGATAACAAGAACCAACATAAGAAAATTATGAAAAGGCATGACAAGTCTAATTAAAATTTGATTATATATACTTGATCACATTAAAAACCCATTCCCACAAAAGTGAGTTTTGAGCCTTTATTGAGCATACAAATTTATATCTTTAAACTAAATGCTCATTTTTCGTTTCTTGTGTGAATAGCCGCTTGGTTCTTACAACTCTAGAACTTGCCACGACGATTCATTCCCGGTCCTTACCAACTTAAACCCAAGTAAGTAAATGATGGAGGTATTAGGACTAACCATTTTTCTTTCTACACCATTATTTTTCAATTTTTTTTACCACCTACCCAAAATCCCCCTAGTTAACCCCTTTGAGCCTAAACCTTTCATTTCTTTACTCTAAAAACCCTTTTTACCCACCAAAAACCCTTTTTATTTTCACCCTTTATTTTAGTAACAAGCTCGGTTTTTCGTAAGCTCAGTTTTTTTTGTGTGATCAAAAAAAAAAATGATGAAGTTAAAACAAACAAAGCTATGAAAACAAAAGCTTGTTTGGAGAAATACTTCAAAATAAAAAGTCACTAAAAACAAAGTGTTTTACGAAAACCGATGCTTTTTACACTTTTCGCCCTTTTACTAACCTCTAACCCAACCACCCACCTTTAGCCCAAGCCTAACCCTTCACCCAAAAAGTCCTCTTGATATTTACAAAGGTATATAGTTAAAAAAGAGGAGGATTGATTGCTTGGCAAGCTTATGGTAGGAATAAGTTCCATGCCGCTCTCGAGTGATTCACTAAAAAATTACACCTTCGGCCGAGTGTTGAGTGATTTCTCCCGTGAGGTATGTGAACTTGTACATAAATCAAATTTTAAAAAGGCATGCTAAGCCTAAATAAGTAATTTCTCTTATGGAACGTTCTAAATAAATCATAACAAATAGGATTGTAAATAAATAAAAATAAAACCTAAAAAGATCTTGGATTCCCGACACTCTATGACAAGCCAAAAACCTTCTCTTCTACCCATTCCATTTGGGAGTGTAAGCCACATATTTAAAGAGTTTTGCTTGAGGACAAGCAAAAGTCCAAGTGTAGGGGTATTTGATGTGTGTAAAATGCAACATATAAATTACATCAAATGCGGCATAAAACTAACCCTTTTTAAGTACTAATGTTGGGAAAAGAGTGTTTTTGTCTTCCTTTTGTATTTTCAGGATGAAATGAGCTCAAATTCACAAAAGAAGCAAAAAGACAACTAATTCTAACATAAATACAAGAAAAGGAACAAAAGTGGATTTCCCGACCCCTCAACGGGGCCGTGCCCAAGAAGCAGCAGAAAAGACAAACATATAAAAGCTTCTATTGCCCACCACGGGGCCATGTCCAGTGAGCACGGGGGCATGGCGAAAGTACAGCAGGCGCATTAATTGTAATTGCGAATTACAATTAATGAAGAGAGAGAGTGTCAGACGGGCACGGGGGCGTGTCCAGCGGACACGGGGCCGTGCCCAGCCTTCTGTTCAGCCTATAAATAGGAGTGCTTGGTTTCATTTCAACTCATCCCTTGGCACACCACCTCTCTCACACTTCATCCACCACCCACCACCACCATAACACCATCATCCACCACCATCATCCATTGTCCATCGTAGAGTGTGTGAGTCGTCTCGGGATCCAAGATTGATCGTAAGAGTTCTTGACAATCAAGGCCATGTTTGCCTAAGTCTCTTACATCACTTGGTGAAGACAAGTGTTTAGTATAATACTTTTTATTTTTAATCTTTTGCACTTTTTATTTGGTTTTGTATTAATGACTTTAATAACTAGTTACTTATGTTGAAGGTGATCTTTCCTTATCGTTTGTCCGTGGTGTCTTGGCATTATTTTACTGTCTATATAAAATAAAAGATTTTCACCATTCATATCTCCACGGTCTATATGGAGGTATGTTGGCTACCTGGTCGGGGGTTAAGGGAACGGTTTGGTAAGGGTCTTGCCCTTGTTCAGCGTTTAGAGGTCCTGCAAGGGACCTGGGTCAAATTTAGTAGGATCTCCTTCAATGCCCATAGGTATTGGATGGCGGGGATCCAAACTCTTTGACCCCCTCATAAGTTAACTACTATTAATACTATAACCCGGCTATTTAGGACTGTATCCCTGCTGACTCAGACTACTTAGCCGAGGGTAACGTCACCGCCAAAAGAGGGGCCTACTACAATAACTAAGATAATCTCTTAAACAAGTGCAAAAGTGCGAAAATAATCAAAGGTTATACTAATACACGAGTCGGATCCAAGTGATTCATCTTGTCTATCTGTTTTTATTTTATTTTATTTTTCCGTATTTAGTTAGTTTTTATTTTTCTAGTTTAAAAACCTTTTCTAACTTTTTGATTTGATTAGACGTTGAGGATAAACCGGTACTAAAAGCTCTTGTGTCCTTGGACGACCTCGGTATCTTACCAACACTATACTACGTCCACGATGGGTGCACTTGCCCATATGTGTGTTTAGTGTTAGTAAATATCGTGTTTTATAAATTTAAAACTTGGCTGAAAGTGCAAAAAGGGCTTAAAATATACATCAAAAATATATAACACCTCGCACACATCATCCATGGTTGATCAGGAAGGTTCCGTTGTTTCTAAATGTCTGGTCACCGTCGGTAAGTCTCAAGAAAGAAGGAATTAAGTCTGTGCCGGTATGGGTGAAACTCCATAGTGTTCCCATTTCAGTCTATACTGATGACGGATTAAGCTTGCTAGCATCTAAGTTAGGTGAACCAAAATGATTGGATGGATATACTGCTGATATGTGTTCGGAAAACTGGGGTAGGAGTAGTTTTGCTCGCGCTTTAATTGAAATAAATGCGGAAAAGGATCTGAAAGATCATATTGTTGTGGCGATTCAAAAGTTAGAGGAGGCGGGATATATCAAAGAAATAGTGAAAGTTGAATATGAGTGGAAGCCTCAAAGATGCTCAACATGTTGCGTTTTTGGTCACAATGATCAAACGTGTGGGAAGAATGAAACAAAAAAAGCTAAGCAAGTGGTTGTGGATGAAGAGGGTTTCACCACGGATAAGAGGAAGCAGGTTCAAGTAAGTGTAATTCCAAAGAAACCGAAACAGAAGTTTATATACAAACCAAAGTTTAACAAGTCGGATCCGAGCTCTTCTGGTACAAAAGAGGTAAATGTCAATATTAAATCTATTGACAACGTTAAAACAAGGAATTCTTTAGAGGCTTTATCGAAAATAGATGGGCAGGAACTAAAGGATGACAATGTTTTGATGAACAATGTGAACATTAATAGTGGGAAGCAATCTAATAATGATGAAGAGGTGATAGAAACGGTACCAACTGAAATGGCAAACTATATGAGGAATGATAACCATGGAAACGGAGCTGAGGGGGCAAGCACTCTCGGTCAAAGCGGTCTCAATGGATAGTATTCTTACTTGGAATATAAGGGGCCTGAACCAACCCCTGAAACAAAGTGAGGTTCGTGTTCTCATGTCTGAAAATAAAATCTCGGTTTGTGCCATCTTAGAGTCTCATGTGGAAGTTGCTAATATGCCTAGAGTGTGTAAAAATGATTTTAGAAATTGGAGTTGGACATCTAATGGGGGGTTATGTCAGCGGGGTACTAGAATTATCCTTGCCTAGAATAGTGAAGTGGTGGATGTCATGATTTTGTCTCAAACGGATCAGGTCATCCATGCTCAAATCTGGTCCAAAGTTGACAATACGACTATTTTTTGCTCATTTGTTTATGCAAAGAACAAGTATCAAGAGTGAAGAAGTCTTTGGGAGGATTTATGTAGGCATAAGTTGTTGTGTATGGATAAGACTTGGTTCGTAATGGGTGATTTTAATGCAGCCCTTCATATGGATGATTCGTTGTTTGGAACCTCAAGTCAATCGATTGGGATGCGGGAATTTTATGAATGTGTTCAAGAGTCGGAGCTTGTGGATGTTAAAGGGCATGGTATTCATTAAACTTGGAACCAGAAGCCGAAGGAAGGGATTGGTTTACTTCGAAAACTTGATCGCGTAATGTGTAATGTCAAGAGCCTAGAGGTATTCTCGGATGCTTATGTTCTGTATCACCCGTGTCGTGTGTCTGATCATACGCCGTGTATTCTGAAGCTGACCAATATGACTAACTCTTCTCGGCCGAAACCTTTTAAGTTTGCAAATTTCATTACCTCCAAACCTGATTTCAAAGTTTGTGTGGCGCGTGAGTGGGCGAAAAGAATTGATGGGGTCTCTTTGTTCTCGGTTATTAGCAAGTTAAAAAATCTGAAACCAGGGCTCAGGAATATCCTTTTTCAACAAGGAAACTTGCATAAAAAAGTAGTCGAGCTGCGTAAAAACTTAGATGAAGTTCAAAAGCTGATGGACTTAAATCCGCTAGATGTTGAAATTCGGAAAAGGGAGCAGGAATGTCTTCGGGATTTCCAATGTGCGGCGTATGATGAGGAGTGTTTTTTGAAACAAAAATCCAAGGTGGAATGGCTTTGTGCGGGGGATTCTAATACAGCTTTCTTTCATAATAGCGTTAAATGCAAAAACAGTCGAAGTAAAATCCAGTGTATCCGGGACGTAGCTGGTAATCGGTTTGAAGGTGCAGAAGCCATGACAGCACTTGTCAACCATTATTCGGATTTTTTAGGCACGGAGGATCATGTTTCCAGCATTAACATGACTGGTGTATTTGTTAGTGTTGTGAATCCTAATGAAGCAGAGAATATGGTTAGACGTGTTACGCGTGAAGAAGTTAAAAACGCTATGTTCAGCATAAGTGAAAACAAAGGCCCTGGTCCGGATGGCTATACATCAGCGTTCTTTAAAAACGCTTGGGAGATAGTGGGTGATGAGGTAACAAAAGCGGTTCTAGAATTTTTTGACAATGGTAAGATTCTGAAACAATTAAACCACACAATCTTGGCGCTTATTCCAAAAGTGGATACCCCTGACACTGTTCTTAACGACCGCCCCATTTCTTGCTGTAATGTTCTCTATAAGTGCATCAGTAAGATTATTACGGATAGATTAAAAGGGAGTCTGGAGTCTTTAGTCAGCATTAATCTGTCCGCTTTCGTACCAGGCAGACGGATTTCTGACAATATTCTCTTAACACAAGAGTTGATGCACAACTATCACTTGAATAAAGGTCCCCCCAGATGCGCGTTCAAGATCGATATTCAGAAAGCATATGATACCGTTAGCTGGTCATTTTTGGAAAAGATTCTCCATCAGTTTGGTCTTCACAGGAAGATGGTTCAATGGATAATGGCTTGTGTTAGTACGGTTACATATTCTTTGAGTATTAACGGTAATCTTCACGGCTTTTTCAAAGGGAGAAGGGGGCTTCGCCAAGGGGATCCAATGTCACCATACTTGTTTACACTTGTCATGGAGGTACTTACTTTATTACTCCAAAAAGCAGCTCGCTCAAGCTCATCCTTTAAGTACCATGCACATTGTTCAAAGCAAAAAATAATTAATGTTTCATTTGCGGATGATCTATTTATTTTTGTCCATGGGAACCTGGATTCGGTTAGCAAGATCAAGGCCGCGTTGGAGGAATTCTCGAGTATATCGGGTCTCGATCCAAGCCATGCTAAAAGTACAGTCTTTTTTTGTAATGTCTCTCATCAGGTTCTTCAGGAGATTCTGGATGCCTTGCCTTTTCGTGAAGGTTCGCTTCCGGTTCGATACCTAGGTGTGCCGTTGATCACATCTAGGTTAACTGCTGCGGATTGCAAGTCTTTTGTGGACCGAATGGATAAAAAATTTAATAACTGGATGACAAAAACGCTATCCTTTGCGGGTAGATTACAGCTTATTAACTCGGTCCTCTCAGCCATGCATATCTAGTGGGCCTCGGTGTTTGTTATTCCGGCCCGTATTATCAATGATCTGGAGAAGCGTTTACATCGTTTCCTTTGGAATGCTGGCAATGTGGGCAAGATTAAAGCTAAGGTTGTGTGGAATGATATTTGTCTTCCTAAAGTGGAGGGTGGCCTTGGTATTAGGCGAATTGGGGATGTGAATAGAGCTCTTATTACGAACCATATTTGGAGTATCCTGGTGAAAAGAAAATCTCTATGGGTGCAATGGATTTATGATCATAAATTGAAGAACCAAAATTTCTGGGATGTTCAACCAAAGGGTAGCTTGAGTTGGGGATGGAGAAAGATTTTATCTGTCCGCAATGTCGTCCGGCCATTCATCTGGAAAATAATTCGGAGTGGAATGCAAACGAATGCCTGGAGTGATAACTGGTGTTACCTAAGCCCCCTCAGATCGTTTATAACTCCAAGACATATTGCAAATGCTGGTTTCAATCTTCAAAGCTCAATCGCGGATTTACTAGATGAGAATGATCAATGGAAATGGCTTCAAGCTTGGTATGATACTTACCCAGTAATAATTGGTTTGTCTATTAATCGGCCTAGTAATCAGTTACAGGATCGCACGGTGTGGAAGGACTTGGAGGATAAAGTCACCCATTTTAGCTCCTTGACGGCATGGGATTCCATTCGATACCGAAATCTTCCTATTAATTAGGCTAGCATGGTTTAGTTCAGCCAATGTATCCCTAGGCATTCTTTCCAACTATGGTTGGTTATAAAGAATAAATTGAAGACTCAAGATCGATTGAAGGTGTAGGAAGCGGGCAGTGAAACAAACTTAAGACTGATGTATTGTCCTCTATGTCAGCATGACCGGGACTCGAGAAACCATCTGTTCTTCTCGTGTAAATTCGCATCGCAGGTATGGGGGAGTATTAAGTCATTGGTGGATATGGATAATGTGAATGATTCTTGGAACTCAATTTCCGATTGGATGGATCAAAATGCGAATTCAAAGAGACTGGAACATGTGGTGTGTAAGTTGGTTTTAGCGGCTTCAGTATACTTCATTTGGCAACAACGTAACAACCGGTTATTCTCTTAAGTAGAGTGTTCGGCTAATCAGGTTATCGAGAAGATTAAAAACTCAGTTCGGCTAAGAATGATGGGTTTCAAGTACCAACATCATGTTGACTGTATTAAAATCCTGCAGAAGTGGAAGATCCCAGCAAGGGCACTCGATGAAGATCCGGGCTAAGGCAGTTCTTCAAAAGTGTGTGTAGATTAGAGTTTTTGTTATTTTGGTCATGTTTTATGGGTTGTGGTTTGCTAGTTGGTAGTGCTATGTTTTAGCTGTGACTGTCTTTGTTTTCCTAGTCTTGGTGTGTCAAGGCTAGTAGAGTGTGCTAAATCAGGCACACCTTTGTACTTATTTGAATTTTTATAAAATTTAACGGGGTAACCCTTTACCCAAAAAAAAAGTCAACTGTTCGTATCTCAACTATACAATATTCGACACACTCTCTATCTAGTCTATTCGTATAGTGGCGGACACACATAATATGCACTAACAAATTCCCCTTTGGCTGTCACGACCGAATCTTGATCTTTGAATATGAGATCGTGTTTGAATATTTGCAACTTCAATCAAGCATTTGATATCTTCAGATAATTCCCCTTTAATTGATGACTCGGGCTTCCATTATCTTCAATATGTTCCCCTTGAAATGAAACTTTAGTTATTTGTTTGCAAGTTTCCCGAACTCGTCTTTTTTAAGTGTAATATTCATAAATAACCATCAACTTGAAACTAGTTGATGCAACATCTCAGTTTAAACATTAATCACATCCATGTTCGGTTTTTGATTTATCACTTCAGCTCAATCTCTTAATCTTCAAAAACCCAACCGGCCATTGATAGAAACTTCGAATCACCACACCGGTAAACTTCAAGTCTATGAATACCCATGAAAATCTAAAATCTCGTTTTCCGTAATCATCTTTAAGCACACTCCTAAATGATCGATCAGTGTAAACGGTAATCTCTACACTCAGCAAATCTTTATCGGATAACAAATCATCAGCTGACACATTGCGATCTAAGAAACATTCTTTCACGATCAGATTCACATTCTTCCCCTTTAGTCACGATAACAAATATATAATCTTCTCCGTTAGTCTCGAAAGCAACTTAATCAACAAACATCATCACTTCCTGGCGGTTAGTGTGACATTTGTGCTCCGTAAACACACATGATGTAGGACACTATCTTTTATCAAAGAAACAATGTATTTTGGTCTCAAATTTTGTTTATTTATGTTTTACAATTTCACGTTTTGATTCTAGTTCATTTTCAAGCTTTAAATCGCTTTCTGGAAAGTTATACGCGAACTAATGCGTAAACGTAATCAGTTTAATGCGGAAAACACTCTGGAACAGTGACATTGGCTTAACATACCTTAAATAACTTTTATATAACTTAGAAATAAGTTTTGAAGGCTTTGGTGTGTCAAAAACAAGTTTATTCACTCTTAGGGACTATTTGCGTCAAACTGCGAAAGTCTGCTGATTCGTATAGTAACAAACGTTCCGAAACTTGATCATAAGCTAAACGTACCCTAATTATCCTTTACATAGCTTAGAAATAGGCTTTGAGGCGTTCGTTATGCAAAAATATGCTTAATTGATCAATAAGGACTAAAAGCGTCAAAAAGTGTATAAGTTTGCATTTACGCGCATATCTTACGTACTGAATATATCCGATCATCCAAAAATCTTTGTAATCATTAAAATATTTTATTTTAGTGTTTGGAATGTTAGAATTTCACTCGTCGCGTAATTTGGATCGATTTCGCGTTCGTTACGACTTCCGTCGTAATTAACCGAACATCACGATCGTACGACCAAACGAACCGACATCCGAGATGTTTTCAAGCATATTTCATGTCCCCTATACTTTGATTTCATTATTGAGCCTTGAAACTTGGTTAACGCGGGCTAAACGCATCGAAAAATCAAGTTTGGAGCTGTAGGGACCATTTCTGACATTCTGCCATTTTGGTCTCTGGCTGGGCGCGACAGGTGTAACACCCCGTGTTTTCAAATGTCAAAGTCAAAGTCAAAGTCCAAGTCAACTTTTACTTCTTTGACTACAATTAGTCTATTTTATGTTTATATGTATTATCTGGAGTAAGTGTTGTTAATCAGAAAGAATCAAAGTAATCGAATGTTTAATCGACGCGAACCAATTTACGACTGTGAATAGTAGGAAGTAACAATGCGATAAAGTTAACTAATCAGTAATCAAACCGATCTAACCATCATCGAACTTGAATCTCGAATTACGCGAACTTTGGTTGTTATTATACGTTTGTGTGTGCGTTATGTGTTACCTGTGCGTGTTTACTTTATGTTTTGTGTGGTGATCAATCGAAACAATCGAAACTCGAATCGAAACTCGAAACTCAAGTCAAATGCAATCGAAATCGAATTACGACGAATGGTAACGTAAGGATAGGGTGAAATATAGGTGATTGTATGTTAGATATAGTAGTTGGGACTGAAAGTCATTTGAATAGGAAACTCTATCGTACTCTTATCGTCTTCAATCGAAATCAGAATATCAAAAATCGACGCACCGAACACTCGAACCAGGCCGTGGATCGATCAGGCTGTCAGCCGATCGAACAGCCCAGCCCAGCCGATCAGACGGACTGTCCGATCGGCCAGCCCTTTCCTCTTTTGGAGCCTATAAATAGAGCTGTCATTGTCATTCTTTCCACTTTTGGAAACTCTCGGACCGACCAGCTCGTGCTCCTCACCTTTTCTCAGATTTCTTCCAATTTCGGTAAGTTTCATCCCAAATCTTGTACTTTCTTGATCAAAACATGCTTCTACACCTTTCTATCTTTCGAATCTTGATTTCTAACCATGAAATCATCAAGATCTAAGCATTCTAGGATGATGTCATCATGGTGTTCTTCAAGAACATCATGTTTTGGCCTTAATCTACCATGAATAGCTCGGATCTAACCGATTTCCACATAAATAAGGTAAGATCGGTGAAGGATCTAAACATTTACATGATGTAAAGGATTGAAAGGAAGATTTCCATCTTTCTTTCAACTCTTTTACACTCAATGCCTTCAAACCGGTAGAAACGAAGCTTGAGCCGGCTCACCAATCATTCTAGTGGATGAGTGGTTCAAGATTCGGATTCTATCTACAAGGTTCACCGACTTCGGGTTAAACGTTAAACCGCCGTTCCGAACCGTTCACTGGCCGGATTGGGTGATTCCTGTCCGAGCAGGGGAAACAAGTAAGAACGAAGGTTCCATGGTTCAGCTTGTTGTCAAACTACCTCAATATTACGTCAAATAATCAGAACAGCCAAGTTTTAGACGAACAGGCCGACCAGGTCAGGATGCTGGCCGAACGGTTAGGCTGTTCGAACGAACAGCCCAACCGATCGGACACGCCAGCCGATCGACCAGGCCAGCTGATCGGCTCGCATATGGCCCCACATTTTGACAATTTCATGAAGTATAGTATTGAACGAGGTGATGTTCGATCGAACGAGCCGTTTGGTAAACATTACTCATCGTATCATGAGATACTATGCTTCAACCCTTAATCGATTTTCAATTCGTTGGACGTATTGGAATGCCACCCGATCGAGCATGCTGTTCGATCGAGTATGCTGTTCGATCGAGTGACATCCTGCTGAGGACTACTACTGAAGTTCCTAACCGATCGGTTAATCCGGCTGATCGAACAGACCGTTCGATCGATCGACCTGAAAGGTAAGAACACTTCAGTGTTCTCAAATACTACAACAAAAACTTCAAAAGGTCAAACCATCATACACAAACACATCCTACTCAAAGGAAGAAACAATCCACTTGAACAGTCCAGCCGATCGAGCTGACCAGCCGATCGAACTGACTGTCCGAACGGATCTTCCAGCCGAACGAACAACCCGTTCGATCGAACCTGCTGTTCGACCGACCAGGCTATTCGGACCATTTACACTTGTTTCCTTTTTGCGTGTATTCATCGTTATGTTGTCGAACTATTCAGGCTAACCCTACTCTCAAGCGCTCCCTTCAATACATCAATCAATCGTTGTGAGTATACTCGACCCCTTTTTGCTTTTAGCACTTTTGGGTGTTACATACGTTACTTATATCAAAACACAAACGATCACACTACTCGAACTATTTGAACGCTAACCAATATGCATGTATTACGTGACTAAATGAATGCTTGTTGATTGTGTTTACCCGTGGAATGTTTTCTACCTGCCTTAACGACGTAGTACTATAGTTTGGACTCAGCACCCGTTCACACGGGGGTTGTTAAGGACAATTACTTGCATGGATTACGGTGGTAATCATGTATTGCGAACTGTCTCAGACAGTCAACCCGCAGTCACTGGTATCGATAGGTCCATGTCGATAATTAACATGCTTCGCTTTCCTCTGTGTACGTGCTGGTTATGCGTAAACTATTCGAACTCTATATGCTATTATCAAACTTGTATGCTCACCTTTACATTATATGTATTGACTTTATTTTAACGTATGTGACAGGTGTTTAAGATGTTTGCTTTCTAGGAAAGCGAGGCTAGAATAAAGCTCTAGAGGCCCCCAACAAATAGTTGCCTGTCAGGAAAGAGCAACTAGAGCATAGTTGTTTGTAGATCTTGTCAGGCTGGGCCTTTAGGAGCATTTGAACAATATTTATTTGTTTTATTTAAATCTGAGTTGTCGGAACAGAATATTTGACTGGTTGTTATCTGTAATAATTTGTTTGTTATTTGGGACACGGTATGGGACGTGTTATTTAAACTGAATAGTGATGATAATTGTTATGGAAACTTCTGGACAATCTGTTTCGCTCAATGCCATGCCCCGATGATTCCGCCATCGGTTGGGGTGTGACAGATTGGTATCAGAGCCATAACTATAGGGAATTAGGTTGGACACGACCTAGTCCGGGTCGCTGTCTTAGTGACCTAGACTATAGTTAGGAACCAACAGACCAAGCTTATGTGCTATATTCTAATATTCTTCGCTATTACTGCACTCGAGTTTTCAAATAGAGTCAAGTGACTTAGTCGAGATTAGGTGTGAAAGCAGCAAACTCTCGACTAAATTGTTTGATCGATGCTGATTTTATCAATTTATCAATGACTTCCTCATTATTTTCAATAACGAACGAGGAGAGTTATACCAAATCAGGAGTGAAATCCATATTTTGATGAATAATCTCCTCAAATTTTACTAAAACAAGGAAGAAATTGCTAAACCAGGGGTGAAACCCGAACCTGCAACTTAGTGCCACTTTTACTCATCTCACCAAAGCCTCGACGGACTCCAACGACCTGAACTCACGAGTAGGACCTAGGGAATGCGTGTTGAATGCCCAAAAATCGAGGCAACAACATGAACCCAAAGGTCAAAATGTGACGACAAGTCCATTGTGAATAGTCGAATCGCTTTGGGTAGTCGACGTCTAGTAGCCACAGACAACCTATTTCTCGATTTTATGTGTTTCGATTCTGAGCCCGCAACTGCCGACTCTGATAATTCATCGATTTTATGTGTTTTAAGTGTGTTTACCTGTTTATGTGTTTTATTTTGATGTTCGCTCGATTTTTGCTATCACTTTGATCGACACACACGATACGCATTGCTCTTCTATCTCAAAACGGTAACAAGTCGTTACAAATCTAGGCGATACTATGCTTCGATTATACTATACTATACTCGACATGCAATACGATTATACGATACTATTCGACATACTATACGCGATCGCTATGTACGAACGACTCGCGAGCCTTGAATGATAGGTTCCTGTATTCTGACTGCCTCTGTGATTAAATGTGTATGTGCTTCTGTGCTTAGGTATCTCCGTGCTCTACGTGCCTACGTGCTTATGTGCTTATGTGATTATGTGAATCTGTGAAGTGTGTTTATGTGATTATGTGATGCATGTTTCGACGTGATTCTAAGCTTTAGTAAGTAGTAGACGTGTGAGGTGAGATTCGATTGTTGTGTCTGAGACCTACGACGATGTCTATTGCAGACCATGCCGTCATCTAGACACCGAACCCCACTTACTCGATAAGAGAAGAGAGACAGGCGTCTCGCTACTATCATTGCCAAGAGCGTGGCAAAAGCTGTGAGCGATGTCTTTGAAAACGCCAGCAAGTCGTCTGAGGAGTCGCGAATCGATGCTCCTAAAGATACCAACAAGACTGGGTTCAGCTTTAAACAGTTCAAGGCATGCGAACCAAAGGAATTCACCGGAGAAGATGGCCTGACAGCTATGTTTCAATGGTTCGATTCTATCGAAGTCACTCTGCGCCAAAGCGGCAGTCCAGAAAATCTCCGCACCCTCAATGCTACAGGCGTCTTCCAGTCCCGAGCTTTAGACTGGTGGACGGCCGAACGAAACAAACGCGGGAATGATGCAGCTTATGAGCTGACATGGAAGGAGCTGAAAGCCATCATGATGGACGAATCTTGCCCTCCCCATGAACGCCAAAAGCTGGAGGACGAGTTTTGGAACATTAAGCAGAAAGATGGAGATAACGCTGCCTTGACTGCATGCTTTAAACAGCTCAGCATCATTTGTCTCGATCAAGTCAAGACGTCAGACATGGCCATCAAGAAGTATATTCGAGCTCTACCCGATTGTGTTGCCGATTTCGTTCATGCTGCCAAGCCATCATCGATTGAAGAGACCTTCCTGCTTGCCGCTGAGATCAATGACAAGCAGGTAAAGTCTGGTTTTTGGGATAAACAATCCAAGTCTCTGCATCAAGCCACCACCGCATCGACCGTCGACACCGCCACTGCTCAACCCTCCAAGTCATCAAGAAGAAAGAAGAAGCACAACAACAACAACTCCAGCAACAAGAACTGTGTTGTGACAACGACTGCTGCTCCTCTGCAAGCCGTACAGGCTCAGCAGCAGTCTCACCACCAACAAGCTCCAGTGATTAATACGCCGCCAGCTAAGCGCGCTTACACAGGTCCCCACCCGCTCTGCCCGACATGTTCATACCATCATCCGGTGGGAATCGCCTGTCGTTTCTGCGCCCACTGCAACCTCTACGGCCATTTCACTGCGAATTGTCGCTATGGTCCCCCTCAAGCCCCAGTTCAAGCCGCCACTCATCAAGCTCTACTCCCAGCCCCTCAAGGCCAACCTGCAGCTCAAGCACCCGCGGTCAATGCTCGAGTCTGCTTTGCATGTGGTGATCCTAACCACTTTGCAAACATGTGCCCGAACCGGGTTGTGAAACAAGAACCCCAGCAGCAGCAGCAACAGCAAGCAGCCCGTGCCAGAACCTTTAACATCAACGCCCGTCAAGCCCAGGCTGACAACAACGTGGTTAATGGTACGTTCCTTGTGAATGGTATTTATGCATCATGTTTGTTTGATACTGGAGCCGATAACTGCTTTGTGTCGTTTGAATTCGAGAAGCTCCTTAGTCGTAAGCGTTCTTATCTCCCCTCGTCATTCGAAGTCGAAGTTGCTACTGGAAGAACCGTCGCAGTTAACTCTGTTCTTTGTGATTGTACCCTCGAGCTCAACAATCACCTCTTCCCAATTGATCTTATTCTGATGCAGCTCGGAAGTTTTGACGTCATAGTAGGCATGGACTTTCTTCGCGAAAACCATGCTGAAGTTGTGTGTTTTGAAAAGATGATTCGATTCTTGCTCGCGAATGGTGGTCTCTTATGTGTGTACGGTGAAACTGCTTCGAAAGGTCTCAAGCTCATGTCGTGTATCCAAGCTAGCAAGTATCTCCGCAAGGAATACAGAGCTTTCTTGGCCAACATTGTAGTAGCGGAGAAGGAAAATAAAAAGAAGGTTGAAGTCAAAGACGTCCTAGTGGTTCGTGAATTTCCTCAGGTGTTCCCTGATGATCTTCCCGGACTACCGCCAAGTCGTGATATCGACTTTCGTATCGACCTCATTCCTGGAGCTAACCCTGTTGCTAAAGCCCCTTATCGAATCGCTCCATCCGAAATGAGGGAACTCTCAAACCAACTCCAGGAGTTACTTGAAAAAGGCTTTATTCGCCCGAGCACCTCTCCTTGGGGCGCACCAGTCCTTTTCATAAAAAAGAAGGATGGGTCTTTCAGGATGTGCATCGACTATCGAGAATTGAATAAACTGACCATCAAGAACCGCTATACTCTACCTCGAATCAACGATTTGTTTGATCATCTGCAAGGTGCATCGTGTTTCTCGAAGATCGATCTACGTTCAGGTTATCATCAGTTACGCATAAAAGAGGAAGATATACCCAAAACCCCCTTTCGCACTCGCTACGGCCACTATGAGTTCGTTGTTATGCCTTTTGGTCTAACCAACGCACCCGCGGTTTTTATGGATATGATGAATCGCGTGTGTAAACCTTACCTTGACCGTTTCGTCATCGTGTTCATCGACGATGTCTTGATTTATTCCAAGTCGAAAGCCGAACACGCGCAACATCTACGTTTGGTTCTCGAGTTACTCCAGGGGAACCAACTCCATGCCAAGTTCTCCAAGTGCGAATTCTAGTTGGAGGAGGTTCAGTTTCTGGGTCACATGATGAATAGTCAGGGTATTCATGTTGATCCCGCGAAGATTGAAGCAGTTAAAAGCTGGATTACACCAAAGAACCCGTCTGAAGTTCGTTCTTTTCTCGGACTAGCGGGCTATTATCGATGATTTATCGAAGGATTCTCTAAGTTCGTTGTGCCGCTTACCGCTCTTACTCATAAGGACAGGTCTTTTGTTTGGGGAACTTAACAAGAATCTGCTTTTCAAACCCTTAAGCGCAAGCTCTGCAATGCTCCTGTTCTCACGTTGCCAGACGGAAACAACGATTTCATTGTCTATTGTGATGCTTCCAACCTAGGTCTTGGTTGTGTTCTCATGCAACGGGACAAGGTTATAGCTTACGCATCTCGTCAGCTCAAAATCCACGAGAAGAACTATACAACCCACGATCTCGAGCTAGGCGCAGTTGTTTTTGCATTGAAGATTTGGCGACACTACCTGTATGGTACCAAATGTACGATCTTCACCGATCACAGGAGTCTACAACACATCTTTAATCAGAAAGAACTTAACATGCGTCAACGCCGATGGGTAGAACTCCTTAGCGATTATGACTGTGAGATTCGTTATCACCCAGGCAAGGAAAATGTTGTAGCCGACGCACTCAGCAGACGTAGTTATTTGCTCAGTATTCACAATACCCAAGCCCAGCATGCCTGTTTTAACGAACGCACTTTGAAGAAGGAGAGAATCTATCATGATGAAGCTCAGCTTGTAAGCAAAGCAGATGGGATTTTCTATTATCTGGACCGAATTTGGATCCCTAAGCGGACCGATTTGCGAAAGATTATAATGAACGAAGCCCACAAATCCCGGTATTCTATTCATCCCGGTGCCGATAAAATGTACCAGGACCTTCGTTACAAGTACTGGTGGCCGGGTATGAAACGGGATATCGCTCTTTATGTTGGAAGTTGCCTGACTTGTGCGAGAGTCAAGGCTGAACATCAACGACCTTCCGGCTTACTCGAACAACCTCCAATTCCCATATGGAAGTGGGAGAGTATAGCTATGGATTTCATAACCAAACTTCCACCCACGCCATCAGGTCACGACAGCATTTGGGTTATAGTTGATCGTCTGACCAAATCAGCCCACTTTTTGCAAATACGGGAAGACTACAAGGTAGAACGACTAGCCCGAATCTACACCGACGAGATCATTTGTAATCATGGTACGCCTCGTGACATCATTTCAGACCGTGATGCTCGGTTTACTTCGCGATTGTGGGAAACGTTTCAAGCGGCTTTTGGTACGTCGCTTAACCTGAGTACTGCATTCCATCCTCAAACTGACGGACAGACTGAAAGAACAATCCGTACTCTTGAAGACATACTCCGAGCGTGTGTTATAGACTTCGGTGGTAGTTGGAACAAATACCTACCGTTAGTCGAATTCTCGTACAACAACAGCTATCATGCCAGCATACAAATGGAACCATTCGAGGCTTTATATGGAAGAAGATGTCGCTCACCAGACACGCCCCCGTGTCCAGGCTTCTGTTTCTTTTCTTTAATTTTCGTTACTGGCACCTGAACACGGGGCCGTGTCCGGTCCCCACGGGGCCGTGTCCAGACTGCCAGTAACATAAAATCTTTGCTTTTAACACCATATTACACATCTAATCAACCTTAAAATTTATTTTTGGGACACATTGAGGACAATGTGTAATTTAAGTGTGGGGGGGATGCTAAAACCTTGAAATTTTGCAAGTCCTAAAAACAAGCCTTACACAAAACTCTATTGGAACCGCTAATCACCCCAATTTTTTTTCAAAATTTTCAATTTTTCTTTACTTGTCTAAAGTTTAAGTTGGGAATTTTAAGATTAATAAGGTTATATTTTTACAAGTTTACAACCAATAGCGTCGTGATAAAAAGAACCAACATACGAAAATTACGAAACGACATGACAAGCTTAAGTTAAAATTTGATTATATATACTTGATCACATAGAAAAACCCATTCCCACAAAAAGTGAGTTTTGAGCCTTTATTGAGCATACAAATACACATCTTTAGACTAAATGCTCATTTTTTGTTTCTTGTGTGAATAGCCGCTTGGTTCTTACGACTCTAGAACTTGCCACGACAATTCATTCCCGGTCCTTACCAACTTAAACCCAAGTAAGTAAATGATGGAGGCATTAGGACTAACCCTTTTTCTTTCAAAACCATTATTTTCATTTTTCTTTTTACCCACCTAAAAACTCCCCCTAGTTAACCCCTTTGAGGCTAAACTTTTCATTTCTTTACCCTAAAAACCCTTTTACCCACCAAAACCCTTTTTATTTTTACCTTTTATTTTAGTAACAAACTCGGTTTTCGTGTGACTAAAAAAAACTGAAATGATGAAGTTTGAAATAAACAAACAAAGCTCTTAAAACAAAAAGCTTGTTTGAAGAAATACTTCACTAAAAATAAAAAGTCACTAAAACAAAATGTTTTACGAAAATCGACGCTTTTTACGCTTTTCGCCCTTTTCTACTAACCACTAACCCATTCACCCACCTTTAGCCCAAGCCTATACCCAAAAAAGTCCTCTTGATATTTACAAAGGTAACAAGTTAAAAAGGAGGAGGATTGATTGCTTGGCAAGCTTATGGTAGGAATAAGTTCCATGCCGCTCTCGAGTGATTCACTAAAAATACACCTTCGGCCGAGTGTGAGTGATTTCTCCCGTGAGGTATGTATGTGAACTTGTATATAAATGGCATTTTAAAAAAGGCATGTTATGCCCAAATAAGTAATTTATCCTATGAAACGTTCTAAATAAATCATAACGAATAGGATTGTAAATAAATAAAAATAAAACCCAAAAAGATCTTGGATTCCCGACACTCTATGACAAGCCAAAACCTTCTCTTCTACCCATTCCATTTGGGAGTGTAAGCCACATATTAAAGAGTTTTGCTTGAGGACAAGCAAAAGTTCAAGTGTGGGGATATTTGATGTGTGTAAAATGCAACATACAAAATACATCAAATAAGGCATAAAACTAACCCTTTTTAAGTACTAATGTTGGAAAAAGAGTGCTTTTGTCTTCCTTTTGTATTTTCAGGATTAAATGAGCTCAAATTCACAAAAGAAGCAAAAAGACATCTAAATCTAACATAAATACAAGAAAAGGAACACAAGTGGATTTCCCGACCCCTCAACGGCATCCTCCCAAGCAAAATAGAGAAGACAGAAGACTGAACACGCCCCGTGCTCAGCCAGCACGGGGCCGTGCCCAAGAAGCACCACCACCATAACACCATCATCCACCACCTCTCTCACACTTCATCCACCACCCACCACCACCATAACACCATCATCCACCACCATCATCCATTGTCCATCGTAGAGTGTGTGAGTCGTCTCGGGATCCAAGATTGATCATAAGAGTTCTTGACAATCAAGGCCATGTTTGCCTAAGTCTCTTACATCACTTGGTGAAGACAAGTGTTTAGTATAATACTTTTTATTTTTAATCTTTTGCACTTTTTATTTGGTTTTGTATTAATGACTTTAATAACTAGTTGCTTATGTTGAAGGTGATCTTTCCTTATCGTTTGTCTGTGGTGTCTTGGCATTATTTTACTGTCTACATAAAATAAATGATTTCACTATTCATATCTCCACGATCTATATGGAGGTATGTTGGCTACCTGGTCGGGGGTTAAGGGAACGGTTTGGTAAGGGTCTTGCCCTTGTTCAGCGTTTAGAGGTCCTGCAAGGGACCTGGGTCAAATTTAGTATGATCTCCTTCAATGCCCATAGGTATTGGATGGCGGGGATCTAAACTCTTTGACCCCCTCATAAGTTAACTACTATTAATACTATAACCCGGCTATTTAGGACTGTATCCCTGCTTACTCAGACTACTTAGTCGAGGGTAACGTAACCGCCAAAAGCGGGGCCTACCATAATTTGCATTAATAACTTAATTCATTATCTTCCAATAATCCAACCCTTTAGGATTGTATCCTTGCTGACTCAAACTACTGGGTTGAGGGTAACGTCGCCTTCAAAAGAGGGGCCTACTACAATAACTAAGATAATCTCTTAAACAAGTGCAAAAGTGCGAAAATAATCAAAGGTTATACTAAAACACGAGTCGGATCCAAGTGATTCATCTTGTCTATCTGTTTTTATTTTATTTTTATTTTTCAGCATTTAGTTAGTTTTTATTTGATTTGATTAGACGTTGAGGATAAACCGGTACTAAAAGCTCTTGTGTCCTTGGACGACCTCGGTATCTTACCAACACTATACTACGTCCACGATGGGTGCACTTGCCCATATGTGTGTTTAGTGTTAGTAAATATCCTGTTTATAAATTTAAAACTTGGCTAAAAGTGTAAAAAGGGCTTAAATATACATCAAAAATATATTACACTACACACGCATCAAGTTTTTGGCGCCGTTGCTGGGGACACAAGGATTTTAAGAAAGTTAGGAATCAACGGCCTAATCATATTTTTATTTTTCTTTTTAGTTTTTAGAATTTTTCTTAGTTTTGCAGCTTCTGCAGAGCTCAGCACGGGCCGTGCCCGCTGAACACACCCCCGTGCTCAATAATTGGAACTTGCAATCCTGTTTTAAGTCAGACAGTAAGCTGAACACGGGGCCGTGCTCACTCAACACGCCCCCGTGCCCAAGATTCACTTACTGAAAACAGAACCGTTAGATCCCGGCGGTTGGTAATTTCTGACATAAACATGAGTGATAGTAATTCTTTTTACTTTCGGCACTCTTATGGTACGTGGTGTCAATTATGTGGAGGCGAACATAAAGAGTTAGAATGTTACTTTCTAAATTATAGGCCCCACTACATAGACCCACCGATTCCTTATAACCTTAAGAGGGGCGAAAGTAAAAATAAGCACTATCTCTCCCTCGAATACGCCCAGCCAGATATTCTAGGAGAAATGCTCCTTGACGAGTTATTTCAACTAGAAGAGCTAATTCTAAATTGGTCAAAAGAGCTTAGGAATGATTTTATTGATCCGCCCCAAGACGATGACCATGAAGAAATATTGGGATCGCATTCCGACAACCTCGTTGCTCCCAAAAATACCTTCATTCCTAGCAAAGACTTGGACGATAGTCGTCCCTGTGCCGATTGTGCCGTGAAGGACTCTCCATCGACTTCGTTTGGTGCATACATAGACCTGAGCGATTCGGCATACACCTTCTTTAATGAGAGCCTGGGAAAGGGTTGGACTTGTCCACCTAGAATGAAAATAGGAATTACCCTCACCGACAACCTCTTGCGTTCTCGCCTTAGTCTAGGACAATTAAGGTATCTTAGGCACTTTGGGGTTGTTCCAACCAATCAGGAGCCACCCGATACTAGTGAGTTCCTTAAAAAAAATTAGACAACTTCATAAAACAGTCCCTCGACACGGGGCCGTGTCCAGCCAACACACCCCCATGTTCACCAAAAGATTCCCTTCTAATCAGTACGTCAGAATACGGACAAACTGTGTCAGAATTCCACCTGCACACGGGGCCGTGCCCAATGAACACGGGGCCGTGTCCAGGAGGCTGTCGTTTTCTATAAATGAAGCCAAGAATTTTGCACATTTGGACCAACTTGGGACAGAGATTTGAAGGAATCTTCTCTCAACTATCCTAGGTAAGTCTAAAAGAAGGTTCCAACAACCCATCTTGTCCTTTCCTCTTTTAACCATTTCCTTCTTCTTCATCTTTCTCCAAGAACTTCCCTTAAAGTTTGAATTTTTCAAGCTTTGTGGTAGGGATTGATGAGTTTTGATCAGGGAATCTTAGTAAAAATATGTTGTAAAACATTGTTTTAAGTTACTAATATTTAAAAAGACCCCACAAGTTCAGAAAATAACTTAAAACTTCAAGTTTCTCTACTCCAAAACTCTGCAGAAAGATGAACACGGGGCCGTGCTCACTGAGCACGGGGCCGTGTCCGGTCTACTGTTTCAACAAATAAACTATCTTTAGTTTGTTTTTCGTAGAATGTCGAGTGAAAACAGCGAAACATCTTCCATGCATTCATCAGACAACCGAAGAGGAAGGAGGCCCTCCATTGAAGCTACACTTGTGCATTATGTAATAGCATTAAGGGAGGCCCTCGACGAAATGACGTCAGTAGAGGAGGTCTTAATCGACCGTATTAACGATCTTACGGTGGGACTTGAGAGTAGCTTTCAAGAAATTAACCTCTTACACTAGAGGTTAAATATTCTTGTGACACCCCCGATGGAACCGGTCCTCCCTCAACAGGATTGGAACCTGGCACTCGGAGTTAACAACCCTACCGGGTGGGATGACTTTCCGGCGGAACCTCCCATGGAGCACCAACAAGAGATCCCGGTGGAAATCGCAACTCCTCAAACTGACGCTAATGAGCCCTCTTTTCTCCTTCCAAGGGAGGTGGAGGAGTGGCTCGCCGACATATGAGGAAAACCACACCCGGAAGAAGGAGTTCTATAAGGCCATATCTAACCAAGACCACTAGCTTCTTGGAAATTTTGCTAATTAAAATAATTTGTAGGCTAGAACTCCAGGGTTTAATGCTTCTTTGTTTCCTTATCTAGCTTAATATAAATTTAGGACTATGTAAGATCTCTCTATGATTTCAATGAAATGATGGTTTTAAAGTTTGAATGGTCCATAATAAGTAAAACACACTCATGGTGGTAAAGGATGAAAAGGGGAACGAGAAACATGACCCCATGCACAAGAACAAGGCAACCCGACACCAATTTCTCCAACACAGAAGGTTCAACACGGGCCGTGTCCAACCAACACGGCCCCGTGCTGCACCCCTGCAGAAAAATGCTCAGTTCAGGTAACTGGACACGGGCCGTGTTCACCAGACACGCCCCCGTGTCTAGGCTTCTGTTTCTTTTCTTTAATTTTCGTTACTGGCACCTGAACATGGGGCCGTGTCTGGTCCCCACGGGGCCGTGTCAAGACTGCCAGTAACATAAAATCTTTGCTTTTAACACCATATTACACATCTAATCAACCTTAAAATTTCTTTTTGGGACACATTGAGGACAATGTGTAATTTAAGTGTGGGGGGGATGCTAAAACCTTGAAATTTTGCAAGTCCTAAAAACAAGCCTTACACAAAACTCTATTGGAACCGCTAATCACCCCAAATTTTTTTCAAAATTTTCAATTTTTCTTTACTTTTCTAAAGTTTAAGTTGGGAATTTTAAGATTAATAAAGTTATATTTTTACAAGTTTACAACCAATAGCGTCGTGATAAAAAGAACCAACATAAGAAAATTACGAAACGGCATGACAAGCTTAAGTTAAAATTTGATTATATATACTTGATCACATAGAAAAACCCATTCCCACAAAAAGTGAGTTTTGAGCCTTTATTGAGCATACAAATACACATCTTTAGACTAAATGCTCATTTTTCGTTTCTTGTGTGAATAGCCGCTTGTTTCTTACGACTCTAGAACTTGCCACGACGATTCATTCCCGGTCCTTACCAACTTAAACCCAAGTAAGTAAATGATGGAGGCATTAGGACTAACCCTTTTTCTTTCAAAACCATTATTTTCATTTTTCTTTTTACCCACCTAAAAACTCGCCCTAGTTAACCCCTTTGAGCCTAAACTTTTCATTTCTTTACCCTAAAAACCCTTTTACCCACCAAAACCCTTTTTATTTTTACCTTTTATTTTAGTAACAAGTTCGGTTTTCATGTGACTAAAAAAAAATGAAATGATGAAGTTTGAAATAAACAAACAAAGCTCTTAAAACAAAAAGCTTGTTTGAAGAAATACTTCACTAAAAATAAAAAGTCACTAAAACAAAATGTTTTACGAAAACCGACGCTTTTTACGCTTTTCGCCCTTTTCTACTAACCACTAACCCATTCACCCACCTTTAGCCCAAGCCTTTACCCAAAAAAGTCCTCTTGATATTTACAAAGGTAACAAGTTAAAAAGGAGGAGGATTGATTGCTTGGCAAGCTTATGGTAGGAATAAGTTCCATGCCGCTCTCGAGTGATTCACTAAAAATACACCTTCGGCCGAGCGTGAGTGACTTCTCCCGTGAGGTATGTGAACTTGTATATAAATGGAATTTTAAAAAAGGCATGTTATGCCCAAATAAGTAATTTATCCTATGAAACATTCTAAATAAATGATAACGAATAGGATTGTAAGTAAATAAATAAAAATAAAACCCAAAAAGATCTTGGATTCCCGACACTCTATGACAAGCCAAAACCTTCTCTTCTACCCATTCCATTTGGGAGTGTAAGCCACATATTAAAGAGTTTTGCTTGAGGACAAGCAAAAGTTCAAGTGTGGGGGTATTTGATGTGTGTAAAATGCAACATATAAAATACATCAAATAAGGCATAAAACTAACCCTTTTTAAGTACTAATGTTGGAAAAGGAGTGCTTTTGTCTTCCTTTTGTATTTTCAGGATTAAATGAGCTCAAATTCACAAAAGAAGCAAAAAGACAGCTAAATCTAACATAAATACAAGAAAAGGAACACAAGTGGATTGCCCGACCCGTCAACGGCATCCTCCCAAGCAAAATAGAGAAGACAGAAGACTAAACACGCCCCGTGCTCAGCCAGCACGGGGCCGTGCCCAAGAAGCAGCAGAAAAGACAAACCTATAGAAGCTTCTATTGCCCACCATGGGGCCGTGTCCAGCGGACACGGGGGCGTGGCGAAAGTACAGCAGGCGCACTAATTGTAATTGCGAATTACAATTAATGAAGAGAGAGAATGTCAGACAGGCACGGGGGCGTGTCCAGCGGACACGGGGCCATGCCTAGCCTGCTGTTCAGCCTATAAATAGGAGTGCTTGGTTTCATTGCAACTCATCCCTTGGCACACCACCTCTCTCACACTTCATCCACCACCCACCACCACCATAACACCATCATCCACCACCATCATCCATTGTCCATCATAGAGTGTGTGAGTCGTCTCGGGATCCAAGATTGATCGTAAGAGTTCTTGACAATCAAGGCCATGTTTGCCTAAGTCTCTTACATCAGTTGGTGAAGACAAGTGTTTAGTATAATACTTTTTATTTTTAATCTTTTGCACTTTTTATTTGGTTTTATATTAATGACTTTAATAACAAGTTGCTTATGTTGAAGGTGATCTTTCCTTATCGTTTGTCCGTGGTGTCTTGGCATTATTTTACTGTTTATATAAAATAAAAGATTTTCACCATTCATATCTCCACGGTCTATATGGAGGTATGTTGGCTACCTGGTCGGGGGTTATGGGAACGGTTTGGTAAGGGTCTTGCCCTTGTTCAGCGTTTAGAGGTCCTGCAAGGGACCTGGGTCAAATTTAGTAGGATCTCCTTCAATGCCCATAGGTATTGGATGGCGGGGATCCAAACTCTTTGACCCCCTCATAAGTTAACTACTATTAATACTATAACCCGGCTATTTAGGACTGTATCCCTGCTGACTCAGACTACTTAGTCGAGGGTAACGTCACCGCCAAAAGCGGTGCCTACCATAATTTGCATTAATAACTTAATTCATTATCTTCCAATAATCCAACCCTTTAGGATTGTATCCTTGCTGACTCAAACTACTGGGTTGAGGGTAACGTCGCCTTCAAAAGAGGGGCCTACTACAATAACTAAGATAATCTCTTAAACAAGTGCAAAAGTGCGAAAATAATCAAAGGTTATACTAATACACGAGTCGGATCCAAGTGATTCATCTTGTCTATCTGTGTTTATTTTATTTTTATTTTTCAGCATTTAGTTAGTTTTTATTTTCTTAGTTTAAAAACCTTTTCTAACATTTTGATTTGATTAGACGTTGAGGATAAACCGGTACTAAAAGCTCTTGTGTCCTTGGACGACCTCGGTATCTTACCAACACTATACTACGTCCACGATGGGTGCACTTGCCCATATGTGTGTTTAGTGTTAGTAAATATCGTGTTTTATATATTTAAAACTTGGCTAAAAGTGTAAAAAGGGCTTAAATATACATCAAAAATATATTACACTACACACGCATCATGGAGTAAGTGTTATTAATCAGAAAGAATCAAAGTAATCGAATGTTTAATCGACACGAACCAATTTACGACTGTGAATAGTAGGAAGTAACAATGCGATAAAGTTAACTAATCAGTAATCAAACCGATCTAACCATCATCGAACTCGAATCTCGAATTACGCGAACTTTGGTTGTTATTATACGTGTGGGTGTGCCATATGTGTTACCTGTGCGTGTTTACTTTATGTTTTGTGTGGTGATCAATCGAAACAATCGAAACTCGAATCAAAACTCGAAACTCGAAACTCAAGTCAAATGCAATCGAAATCGAATTACGACGAATGGTAATGTAAGGATTGGGTGAAATATAGGTGATTGTATGTTAGATATAGTAGTTGGGACTGAAAGTAATTTGAATAGGAAACTCTATCGTACTCGTATCGTCTTCAATCGAAATCGGAATATCAAAAATCGTCGCACCGAACACTCGAACCAGGCTGTGGATCGATCAGGCTGTCAGCCGATCGATCAGCCCAGCTGATCGGACGGACTGTCCGATCGAGCAGGCTGTCCGATCGGGATGCTTGGCCGATCGGCCAGCCCTTTCCTCTTTTGGAGCCTATAAATAGAGCTGTCATTGTCATTCTTTCCACTTTTGGAAACTCTCTGACCGACCAGCTCGTGCTCCTCACCTTTTCTCAGATTTCTTCCAATTTCGGTAAGTTTTCATCCAAATCTTGTACTTTCTTGATCAAAACATGCTTCTACACCTTTCTATCTTTCGAATCTTGATTTCTAACCATGAAATCATCAAGATCTAAGCATTCTAGGATGATGTCATCATGGTGTTCTTCAAGAATATCATGTTTTGGCCTTAATCTACCATGAATAGCTCGAATCTAACCAATTTCCACATAAATAAGCTAAGATCCGTGAAGGATCTAAACATTTACATGATGTAAAGGATTGAAAGGAAGATTTCCAACTTTCTTTCAACTCTTTTACACTCAATGCCTTCAAACCGGTAGAAACGAAGCTTGAGCCGGCTCACCAATCATTCTAGTGGATGAGTGGTTCAAGATTCGGATTCTATCTACAAGGTTCACCGACTTCGGGTTAAACGTTAAACCGCCGTTCCGAACCGTTCACTGGCCGGATTGGGTGATTCCTGTCCGAGCAGGGGAAACAAGTAAGAACGAAGGTTCCATGGTTCAGCTTGTTGTCAAACTACCTCAATATTACGTCAAATACTCAGAACAGCCAAGTGTTAGACGAACAGGCCAACCAGGTCAGGATGCTGGCCGAACGGTTAGGTTGTTCGAACGAACAGCCCAACCGAGCGGAGACGCCAGCCGATCGACCAGGCCAGCCGATCGGCTAGCATATGGCCCCACATTTTGACAATCTCAAGAAGTGTAGTATTGAACGAGGTGATGTTCGATCGAACGAGCCATTTGGTAAGCATTACTGATCAGATTATGAGATACTATGGTTCAACCCTTAATCGATTTTCAATTCGTTGGACGTATTGGAATGCCACCCGATCAAGCATGATGTTCGATCGAGTATGTTGTTCGATCGAGTGACATCCTGCTGAGGACTACTACTGAAGTTCCTAACCGATCGGTTAATCCGGCCGAACGAACAGACCGTTCGATCGATCGACCTGAAAGGTAAGAACACATCAGTGTTCTCAAATACTACAACGAAAACTTCAAAAGGTCAAACCATCATACACAAACACATCCTACTCAAAGGAAGAAACAATCCACTCGAACAGTCCAGCCGATCGAGCCGACCAGCCGATCAAACAGACTGTCCGAACGGATCTTCCAGCCGAACGAACAACCCGTTCGATCGAACCTGCTGTTCAATCGACCAGGCTATTCGACCCATTTACACTTGTTTCCTTTTTGCGTGTATTCATCGTTATGCTGTCGAACTGTTCAGGCTAACCCTATTCTCAAGCGTTCCCTTCAATCCATCAATCAATCTCTGTGAGTATACTCGACCCCTTTTTGCTTTTAGCACTTTTGGGTGTTACATACGTTACTTATATCAAAACACAAACGATCACACTACTCGAACTATTTGAACGCTAACCAATATGCATGTATTACATGACTAAATGAATGCTTGTTGATTGTGTTTACACATGGAATGCTGTCTACCTGCCTTAACGACGTAGTACTATAGTTTGGACTCAGCACCCGTTCACACGGGGGTTGTTAAGGACAATTACTTGCATGGATTACGGTGGTAATCATGTATTGCGAACTGTCTCGGACAGTCAACCCGCAGTCACTGGTATCGATAGGTCCATGTCGATAATTAACATGCTTCGCTTTCCTCTGTGTACGTGCTAGTTATGCGTAAACTATTCGAACTCTATATGCTATTATCAAACTTGTATGCCCACCTTTACATTATAGGTATTGACTTTGTTTTAATGTATGTGACAGGTGTTTAAGATGTTTGCTTGCTAGGAAAGCGAGGCTAGAATAAAGCTCTAGAGGCCCCCAACAAATAGTTGTCTGTCAGGAAAGAGCAACTAGAGCATAGTTGTTTGTAGATCTTGTCAGGTTGGGTCTTTAGTAGCATTTGAACAATATTTATTTGTTTTATTTAAATCTGAGTTGTCGGAACAGAATATTTGACTGGTTGTTATCTGTAATAATTTGTTTGTTATTTGGGACACGGTATGGGACGTGTTATTTAAACTGAATAGTGATGATAATTGTTACGGAAACTTCTGGACAATCTGTTTCGCTCAGTGCCATGCCCCGATGATTCCGCCATCGGTTGGGGTGTGACAACAGGTCTCTCGCGGGGCGCTAGAGACTGATCTGGGCAGATTCATTGTTTCAGCAACAGCAGCTTGTTCTCTGGGTTTTGTACATGGTTTTAACAAACCATTAGCTGGTTTTAAGGTCCCCTAGTATTGAAAATCAGTGGGTAACACTTGTAAGGTCTAGATCGAAGCACAAATTACGAGAAACGATCCTAACGGTTCTTAAATTTCTATAAATACCCACTTGATTTCATTTCACAACTCACACATTTGATTCAATCTGCTCTAAGTTGGAGTTTTAACACTTCATACTTGAGTATTTTGAATCAAATCTTCCTAGCTTGGACCTTTTGTAAGTTTCTTTCATGCTTTTATTGTTTTTCAAGCGTGAAAGTCAAACAGTGTTTGAGTTTCTGCTTTGACCAGTCTTTGGTCAACATGAAGTTCGTTTGAACTTCGCAACTTGAACATAATCACGATGGTTATAGTCCCTTGTTACTATACCTACTGATTACCACGTTAATTAGGTATAGTGACGAGTCATAGTTTCGATCAAAATACGTGTCTATGCGTGTGCAACCAAACTATTCTTGGGTATCAAAACCGTTTGTTTTGATATCAAACTTGTTTTCTAACTTAGTTGAACATGTTTTAACATGTTTAACTCGTCACTCTTAGTTTAGTGCTTATATAGGGTCGTAAGATAAGCGGTCTAAACAACCGCTTAGACTTCCGAACCCGACCCATTTGATCGATTGTTAGGATCCGATCAAACATGTATCGTGACCATAGTTGTATAGGGAATAACCTTCCGAGGTTATACCTTATGGTCACTTCGTTTAGTTAGTCGTATGATAGGTAGTTTATATGCCTTAGGAAAATGACCAAAATGCCCTTTTTACGCATAATTTCATTTTAAGCATATGTAACACATGTTTTGACATATATACTGATTATATAACATAATTAGACATGCTAAGGTATATAATACTTGTCATAGGACTAGTTAGGCGTCTCGAACGCGCTTTTGCGCGAACGACGCGTTAAAGTAGCATAAGCTACCTTAATGGGTCGTAATGGGTCATAAGCACTTAGGATAGGTTCCGACTTAGAATGCAGGCTTTGTTAAACCATATCACATGAGTTCCAATACTCATTCGGTTTACAAGACCTCATTCTACCTGATCTTCCGATTTAGGCGTCGATTCGCTAACATAGTATCTGTTACCCTAGGAACCGCTTCAACACGTGAACTCTTGGTCTTTTGAGCTTTGTTATACCCTTTGAACCAGAACTATACGCAATCCCAGGCGAGTACATAGTTCCCCACTTTTACCGTTTTCAATGTTTAGGGTGATTCATATGTGTAATCGATTTGTTTTCGAAATGTATGGCATATATGTGTTCACTAAGTGCTTTTATGTGTATTATTCCGGTTATGCAAATATGATGTTTTATCCTTAAGTGATCTACCTATCTTCATAGTTAGATTCTTATAGGATATTTGAGGTACAGTCTTAGATCTTCCTATCTTCATAGTAATGTTTTTAAGAAATACTTTGCGACTCGATGGTTGGTTGTGTATAGATTGTTGGTGATTTAGATAACGAAACTAGATAATACAATAAGTACATGGTGGATACGCCACTGGTACTTCCTATATATAAGTGTGCTTATTGTATTACCTTTCGTGGCGTTATCCCGAATCACCATTAGGATTTAGGATTGTTTTGATTCAATGATACGATGTTACGAGAACCTGATCCCTATAGTATCTATCTATCTTCATAGTTAGACATATATGGTATGTTTAGAGTACTTATATTGGAGTCCTTGTTTGGATTTATTGTGTACTTTAATGCGAACTTGACGAGACAATGTGGCGAGAACCCGATCCCAGTAGTATCTATCTATCTTCATAGCTAGACATACATGGGATGTTTAGAGTGCTAATATTGGAACCCCTGTTTGGATTCATTGTGTACTTTAATGCGTGTTTACGAGATGGAACAAGTTGACGATTATGTGTTTATGTGGTAGTTATGATTTAGATAACGAAACGGGTGTAATAAAATAAGAACACGGTGGATACACAGCTGGTACTTCCTATATATAAGTGTTCTTATTTTATTTTTCTTGTAGCGTTATTTGGATCACTTTAGGATTTTTTGTATGATTGTTTCAATGTTTGATTATCGAAATCTTCATAGAATCTCCCATATTTTTATATGTTAGATTTTTAGAAGATATCCGAAGTATTATCATGACTCATTGATTTGATTTATATAATACTTACAGAAGTTTTGATTTATTTCAAAACAGTTATTATTAATCCTTGATTGGATTTCTAATAACATATTAACAAGTTTTTACGATGGTTTAATCGAGATTACGATGTAAGGCATAAAATGACTTAGTAATAATCATATTGCCATATACAAACCTATTTTGTCACGAGTTTTCACAATTAAGATTATATATTGCAAATACTAAATTTTTCCCATTCTTTGGCTTCAAGATTTATTTTCGATTGACAGCTCTCGTAGCTGTTAAAGTATTGCAATACCAAATGTTTTGCCATTTACTTGGCTAATAAAACCTATGTATTCGTCGGCATTTTTATGCTGACTGTTTTGTTTCAGGTTTTCGACTGTTTCAAGCATGCAACGCATAGGACTGCATCCGGGCCTTAGACTTCTAAAACAAAAGAACAATTACATGTATTCTTTGTTTGTAAAACGATGTTAATGATATTGAAACAATTTAGTACCAGTAGTTGTGAGCAATTTGTAACGTGACTCCCCGATATTTCCGCCACGTGTTGTTGTATTACGTGATTGGGGTGTTACAGTTAGTCCAGAAAATAACTCATCTGCTCGAAGGTTAACCAATATGACACTTTAGACTATCACAGAATTATCAGTTTCGAGATATCTTTTAAGTATCGACAATACTGATACATCACCCCTGACACTAATCCTGCTAACCGGCGTGTACGAAGACTCGGGACTCAAACCCTAAGACATCAATCTGGTCACAATCTGAAGAATCCGAACATCTTATAATCATGAACTAACAAAACCAGATCTTATGCATCCCTGGATAATCTGAAGTCAGAACCATGCGAATACTGTTGCAATATCTGAATTTCAAAAATGCTGGAATTTCAATATATTCTAATGAAACTTTTATTCCCCCTCATTTTTTGAAAATTCTAACCTCTGTATACTTATCACTGAACTTCCCCCTCAAAAAAAGCAAATTCAGTCCTATCTGTTCACTAAAAAACTTAACTATGCTGAAAATCTGACATTTTGCTCCACAAAAGTCAGTCTTTCATCAAATGCGGATTTTTCTTGTTGGCCCATTAATAGTCACTATACCAAATGAAAAACAGTATGCATAGGTATTAATGACTACCACACTATCTTCAAAACTGTGTGATCTCATCATCATATCAATTCTCTAAATCCTCCAAACGGTGTCCCCGTTTGTCATTAAAATCTCGAAAAAAATTTCAATTACCAATTTTTTCTGGACACTCGTCTCGTCACCATGATCACCAAATTTTAGACACTTTCACGCGGATGAGAACCTTTCGTACGGATGTATCTACATTCTTGCAAATGAAGTACTTTCGTGCAAATGTAGTTCCTCCGTTCAAACACTGCTGATTCAATTTTTCGATCCAAAATCTGTATTTCTTTGAATTTCATGATGATTCTTTCATATACTATGTGAGTTCAGGAGCGGATCGTAATCGATCACTAGCTCTTCGGTGAATTCGGTTTATCATGCGGAATCCGTTAAACCAAACCGTAATAGTGTACACGAATGTAAATAAATGTCGTTTTATTACGAATTAACAACAATCGGATAGAGTATCGACTCAATTTATACACAAAACACTGAAGATTGGATCGACGTGATGTATGAGAGTGTTCTTGAACGAGAGAGTTTTGGTCGATGAAGAACTATGCAATTGAAGAACTTAACTTGAAGGTATGTTGAACCTGTAGAACTTTTTTGAACGAATGGATTGACTCTCTAGTTATAGGAGAGTCCTTTCGTCCATATAAGATGAAATCCTCTCGTGCGAATTGATGATTTGTGACAACTCAAATTTCTAAGATCCTATTCGCATTTATTGCACGTTCATGTATTGTTTAGTTGTTTAATTGCACAAGTAATTGGCTATAGAACTGTAACGTTTTGATGCAATGAAGTGTATTGTGTGATTACGCATGGTTATGTGTTAATTGTGAAAGACTTGTCAATTATGTGAACTTGGTGGTGGAATTGTGAAATTGTTATGAGATGGTGTACTTGTGTAAAATATAGTAATGCAGGGTGTATAGAGTAATTAGTGAAAATTAAACCATACTTAACCCTAATCTCTTTCACTAATCATTCACTAATCATTCACAAGGAATCAAAACACGTACTCTCACCTCCTCTAATCCTCTCTACAACCATCTTCTCATCATCCTTGATTTCACAAGTCTTTTGCATCAAAGTTTGATCCTTCAATCCATTTAGAATCAATCAAGGTAATTGTTTAATCATTGTTTATTGATTGTTTGATGGTCATCTATTCTTGATTCTTGTAGTATGTGTAAACCCTAGTTCTTCTTATGCTATTCTTGGTTTAATTGATTCTGATTATTGAAATATGATGATGATTAGTTGTGTAATGGGTTGATTATTGTCAAGATACAGGATATGCTAGAATTGTGATTGATAATTGGATTGCAATGGTTGCTAGTGTTTGTAATTAGGGTTTTCTGTTCACATGAAAAATAAGAACGTAACTGATTTGATTCTTTTGACTCTGTGCAATGATTGAAATTTACGCATGGTTGATTTGTCTGAGTTTTGTGAATGATGCTAGTCAGAGTTTCGTGACCCTTAGGTAGTTGTCTGAGTTTTATTAGACGAAAGGATCTGAGTTTCTTAATCATGAATATGGTCCGAACTCTTATTATATCATCCCAGTCCGAAGTTTTATATAAAACATAAAAAGGTCCGAGATTATAAGGGCTCCATGAGTCCGAGTTTCAGTTGAATTAAAATTGGTCCGAGTATATTCATGTCTGCTGGTCCGAACTTTTCTTCATGAAAGCATGGTCCAAGTTTGTTTGAAGGACATAGTGTCCGAGTTTCAAACAAAGCTAAGGAGGTCCGAGTTTCATGACTTGTATATTGGTCCGAATTTTATGTAAAATACACCCTAGTCCGACTTTGTTAAGGAATGGTGGAGGGGTCCGAGTTTTGAACCCCTACCCCACTTGTCCGAGTTTCTCTCCATCTGGATGTGTCCGAGTTCTGATATGATTACTTGGTCCGAAGTTATGTATGGATATAACATGCCGTCCGAGTTGTATAAGTGTGAAAGGGTCTGAGTTTTGTGAGCCCATCTATGGTCCGACCTTTTTAACATGTGACCCTATGTCCGAGCTTTACTTGCCTTGAGATGTCCGAGCTTTACTTGCCTTGTGATGTCCGAGTTTTGGGACATGATTCCTTACCCGACCTTTAAACAGGGGAAGCCCCCCCCCCCACACTTGTCTGTCTTGGTGTGATGATTAACAGAAACTGAATATATGTTATTACATGATTTAACCTGTTAAGTGTTAATTGTATTATATTCATCAGATTGGTAAATCATGCAACTGTTGTTCAGCCTGATGACCCATAAGGTGTGTGATTGATTAACTACGCTAGAATTGACCAAGGACTCGGCCATATGATGCATAATTGGTTAAACGTGAATTATAACTGTTATGTGTTGCATGATGACGATTGCTTAAAGACACTTTGTTGCATATGTTGCATGCGAAATCCTAGAGAACTTAACTGATTGTATACACATGCGTACTATAGGACGGGATTGAGTATTCGTGAGCACATAGTTTAACATACCGAGCAAACCAAGGTGAGTTCACACAGCCAAGGCATGGGGTTCCCAGGGTGGGAATGGGATTGGATTACTTTATTGTACATACTCAGTTGATAGAACCTAACGATAAGAATACGACTAGACTAGTAACACTTATTGAACTGATCTTCGCACACCTGCCAAGGGTTGGCCGCGATATTATGACTGACTTCGCACACCTGCCTTTGGAAGGCCGCGAACTGGGATTTACTAAGCTTCGCACACCTGCCTGGTAGGCCGCGATACAGATAAACCTAGTCTAGAATACTCGGGATGAACATCCCCTAATATCTTCGCATACCTGCCTGGGAGGCCGCGATGGAAACTAATACGATACATGACATAACGAACGAACATACTACTACGCACACTATACTAATACTGAACTGTAAACTGTGAACTCGCTCAACTAGTTTGTTGATCCTCTGTTACATGCCTTGCAGGTCGTTAGATATTTGGAGCTTGCACAAGGAGGAGCAGGTCGTTGTGGAGCATGGATCATGAATGCTTAATTAAACACTTATGATTTTCATACATTACTATTTATGTTGGGTTTATTTACATGCTTCCGCTACTTAAACAATGTTTGGTTTTGAACATCAATCATGTCTTGTTGAATTACATTATCTACTTTTATTATTAAATGATGTGTTCGATATGATTGGTGGCTTGATCCTGGTCAGTCACGCTCCCAAGCGGTGGTACTCCGCGTGTGGATTTTGGGGTGTGCAGATTGGTATCAGAGCCATTGGTTATAGAGAACTTGGTTTTAATATGGGGAAAACGTTTTTATTAAAACCAGACTATAACCAGAACAGTGCTCTCAACGATCCACAACGACGCTTCACTCCACGTGCAAGACTCGACATCCTAGGTAATAAGGTTTATGTTTATTGCCTACATGCTAGAATTGCATAGAACTTTGCTCGTAGTATGCTTACATTACTCTGCTCACTACTTGTTATTGCTTGAGAACACTTACGTGCTTACACTCTTCTGTCATCGCACTATTCGCGAACCTTTCTCACTTATGCTGCCTTTGATGTGAAGATCAATGGCCGGACGAATCAACATGACTCAAGCCCAGCTAGAGGCTCTCGTTCAAGCTCAAGTTGCTGCGGCACTTGCAGCTGCTCAAGCAGGTAGTATACCCTGCAGTATAGACACACACTAGGATCTTTAGATCCTACATTAACTCTCGTATTTAACTTTGTCCTATTCGTACACAATAGGTCAACACGCGCAGCAGCCTGTCTGCACATTCAAGAACTTCATGGACTGTCGTCCAAGCTCATTCAGTGGCACCGAGGGGGCAGTGGGACTCCTCCATTGGTTTGAGAAGTTGGAATCTGTGTTTGAAATGTGTGAATGCCCTGAGGCTCGCAGGGTTAAGTACGCCACTGGCACTTTGGAAGGAATCGCGTTGACTTGGTGGAACGCGCAAGTACAGATCCTAGGGTTGGCAGCTGCTAACGCCACCCCTTGGAATGATTTCAAGGAATTGATCAAAAGGGAGTACTGCACTCGTGAAGACATTCACAAGCTGGAAGATGAACTGTATCACTTGAAAATGACTGGGTCAGAAATCGAGGCTTATACCAAGAGGTCGAACGAGTTGGCTGTGCTATGCCCAACTATGGTGGACCCTCCATACAAGCGCATTGAGTTGTATCTCAAGGGGTTAGCGCCAGAGATCCAGAGCCATGTGACATCGGCTAATCTTGATAAAATCCAGGCCATTCAGCGCCTTGCTCATCGTATTACAGATCAGGCAGTGGATCAGAACAGGCTGCCAAAACGTGTCAAGGCTACCACTGCTGCTGTCACTACTTCTGCTACTCCCAGTGACAACAAGAGAAAATGGGAGGGGGATTCCAGCAAGGGATCAGTTTCTGTTCAGTCTCAGCAGCGCAAGACAAATGACTACCAGAATTCCAGTCAGCAATCATCTGGCAGTCAGGGGCAGGGTGGATATCGGGGAATTCACCCACTGTGTAATAAGTGCAACAGACACCACAGCGGAAGATGTCGCAGGGAACGTTGTCAAAGATGCCTCAAGATGGGTCATGAGGCAAAGGATTGTAGAAGCTCACGGCCAGCAAATCAGAACCAGCAACTCCCACCGCCAGCTCCACAGAACCAGCACCAGCAGCCACAGCGTGGAAACCGGGGATGTTTCCAGTGTGGGTGTTAGACCCGAAAATTTAATTCTTATAAAACCATTTTCGATGAAAATTAAATACTTGAAACAACAAGTTAAATTCATATTTTTGACAAAAATCGGGCATGACCCATTCGTACGATGAGCATGCCCCTGTTTCATACAACCTTCATACAAATATTCCATGACCTTTACGACTAGACACAACGAAAATCCAAGAAAAACATAAACTTTTGACCAATATATCTACTAACTAGTTTTGACAAACTTTCACAATTATTGACCCAAAACATTTAAAGCATCTAGCGGAAGCGCTTGATATGTTAAGTAGTGATCACGTGCTCGCTTCAATTCGCCATATCGTCTACGAAGAGGATTTACCTACATTAACAAGAAATTTCAAAGGTTAGTTATCACGCTCGCTAAATCATAATTCTTTCATTTTAATTCCGTCCGTATATGAACTTTTAAACATTTCACGTATTCGACTACCCAAAAACTTGGGTATAGCATCAACACTCTCAATGAGAGTTAAGCATACGCGTTCGACCCGTTTGATTGGGTTATTTGCTTACAACATAAATTCTTCTTTCCATCCGTAAAACGGATTAAGCATCTAGCATTCGTTATAGCATTCAAACCACCCGTTCGAAACGAATGGTTTCATATCATTACTCGACCTAGTTACTCGAACCGGTCAATTTGCTTATCATAGCTTAACCTTCGTTAGCATAGCCAAATCCGCAAGGGATTTGCTATTTATTTACTAATCAACGTATTCATTATAGCAAGAAATAACCATTATAACACAATTTGCTCGACACAGTTACAAATCAAAAATTAAGTAAAGTTTTGTACGTCACGAAACATACCTCGATCTTGCGCTCCTTCCTTTTTATTGGTGCTTGTACCTTCTTCCTTTACGCCTACATTAGAACATTTATTCTTTCATTTAGTCTTTCAATTTATTTTACCACTTTCATATACATTTTATCTTTTAGGCATTTCATCGAACACTTGATAGGCATCACAATTAAGATACAAGGTACAAGTCTATTAAGCATATACTTACTAGTTCATCATAACACAAAAATCACCTTCCTTTGAATTAACATAGATTTTTCATCCTAAATCAACTTATCTAACATTCAAACATCACAACAATTTCATATATCAACTAACACATAATCATAATCATTATGAGCTTCCTACTAGTAACATAATCTTTACAAAGTGGGTTTTCACTACACTTTTCATGCAACCTAAAATCAAGCATAATTCTTGCTCTAGAAGGTAATTTACAACTCAGATTTCCCTATTATAATTCAAGAAATCGAATTTGGGATTAATCCCTTCATCCTACAATTCAAGATTTTCAGAAATTGAACTTACCACTTGAGAGATTAGGGTTAGCTAATCAAAATTTAGGGATCATGCACCAATTTGACTTATGAATTTGGATTGAATCACTTGATTTCTTGAACTAGGGTTTCCCCCTTTCTTTGCCTTGTTCGATCGCAGACTCCCACACACGTACTGTGTGTGGGTTTTTCCCAATTGTTATTTTTATTAAATAAATTTTTAGATAGTTACAATCTTGGTCCCTCTATTTTCATCATTATTAAATTTAGGCATCATTTCTTTACTATTATATTTAACTTATGTTTATTCAATATTTTTGGGGTGTTACAAGTCTACCCCCCTTAAAAGAGGTTTCGTCCCCGAAACCTGAACACATAACTATTTAAACATTGACATACCGAAAAGGTGAGGGTAGTGTCTACGCATTTCGTCTTCTAATTCCCACGTAAGCTCCGACCCTTTTCGGTGAAGCCATTGGACAAATACTTGTTTAACGGCTTTGTTGCGGAGTTTCTTCACCTTGACGTCTTTAATAGCTATTGGTTTTTCGACATAATTTAACCCTTCGTCCAACTCGATATCATCGAGTGGTACTAACGCGGTTTCATCCGCAAGACACTTTCTCAGTTGCGACACATGGAAGGTATTGTGAATTCCGTCTAGAGCAGGCGGTAATTCTAATCGATATGCAACTCTTCCAACACGAGCCAAGATTTTAAACGGTCCAATATAACGAGGACCTAACTTACCGCGTTTGCGAAAACGGATTATACCCTTCCATGGGGACACTTTCAGCAGAACCAAATCCCCGACTTGAAATTCAATGGGACGTCTTCTTTTGTCTGAATAAGCCTTTTGTCGATCCTGTGCTGCTTTCAGTCGAGCTCTAACCAACTTAATCTTTTCATTCGTTACTGCTATTAAATCACTTGGCGCAAGCTCTCTTTGCCCTACTTCTCCCCAGCATACAGGAGTTCTACATTTCCTCCCGTACAGTAATTCATACGGAGCCATTTGGATACCACTATGGTAACTATTATTATAGGAAAATTCCACTAGTGGTAAATGGTCATCCCAACTTCCCCCAAAATCTAGGGCACACGCCCTCAGCATATCAACAAGTGTTTGAATGGTTCTTTCTGACTGGCCGTCAGTTTGAGGGTGGTAGGCGGTACTTATGTGTAATTTCGTACCCACACTCTCGTGAAACTTTTGCCAGTAACGAGAAGTAAATCTAGTGTCCCAATCCGAGACAATTGACACGGGCACGCCGTGTCGAGATATAATCTCGTTCATGTAAATCTCCGCCATTTTCTCGGAAGAGTAGGCTTCTTTAATAGGTAGAAAATGGGCGCTTTTCGTAAGTCGGTCCACGATTACCCATATCGCATCATGCCCCTTTTTCGTTCTAGGAAGCTTGGTTACCAAATCCATCGTTAATTCCTCCCACTTCCATTGCGGTATCTTCAAGGGTTGTAATTCCCCGTATGGCTTTTGATGTTCGGTTTTCACTTGGGAACATGTTAAGCATTTCGCGACATATTTGACTATGTCGCGTTTCATGCCCGGCCATCAATAATTGGCCTTCAAGTCCCGATACATCTTTGTAGCCCCAGGGTGGACCGAATATCGTGACTTATGTGCCTCGTCGAGTAGAGCAGTCTTGACTTCACAGAATCGGGGTATCCAAATTCGGCCGAATCGCGTTTTGAGTCCAGTCGAATTTTCTTCTAATTTATCGGTTACACCTTTTAGTCTTTCCTTCTTTAAGTCTTCCGCTCCAAGCGACTTTATTTGAGATTCACGTACCAATTCAAGTAATCGTGGCGTAACAATCATCTTCATGGACTTTACACGAAGAGGAGACGGATACTCTCTTCGGCTTAACGCATCGGCTACCACGTTTGCTTTTCCCGGGTGATAAAGAATATCACAATCATAATCCTTGATAAGTTCTAGCCATCTCCGTTGCCTCATATTTAAATCTTTCTGCTCGAAAAGATACTTGAGGCTTTTATGATCAGAGTAAATAGTGCATCTCGTGCCGTACAAATAATGTCTCCAAATCTTCAAGGCGAACACTACCGCTGCCAATTCTAGATCGTGAGTCGGGTAGTTTACTTCATGCGGCTTCAGTTGTCTTGAAGCATAAGCGATGACTCTTCCCCTTTGCATCAAGACACAGCCTAATCCCTGGTGTGAAGCGTCTGAATAGACCACCAAGTCTTCAGTTCCATCCGGTAATGTCAGAACCGGAGGACGGGATAGTTTCTCCTTTAACATTTGAAAAGCCTCCTCCTGATCTTTACCCCACACAAACTTCTCTTTCTTTCTTGTCAGTTTTGTTAAGGGTAGGGCTATCTTCGAAAAATCCTGTATAAACCTTCTATAGTACCCGGCAAGGCCCAGAAAACTTCTTATCTCTGTTGGGTTCTTCGGAGAGACCCACTTCATTACAGCATCAATCTTTGAAGGATCAACTAAAACACCTTCCGCATTGATCACGTGACCCAGGAATTGCACCTCTCTGAGCCAAAAGGCACATTTTGAAAATTTTGCGTAAAGTTTCTCCTTGCGGAGAATTTCGAGTACTTCACGCAAGTGCCTTGCATGTTCAGCTTTGCTTCGCGAATAGACTAAGATATCATCTATGAACACGATTACCGATTTGTCTAACATGGGTCGGCACACCCGGTTCATAAGATCCATAAACGCAGCCGGCGCGTTCGTCAATCCAAAAGACATGACTAAAAATTCATAGTGACCGTAACGGGTTCTAAACGCAGTCTTTGGAATATCCTCTTCCCGTACTCTGACTTGATGGTACCCCGAACGCAGGTCTATCTTGGAGAACCAACTCGCCCCTTGTAATTGATCAAAAAGGTCGTCAATTCTAGGTAAAGGGTAGTGGTTCTTTATGATCAGCTTGTTTAATTCCCTATAGTCGATGCACATTCGCATCGACCCGTCCTTCTTTTTAACAAATAGAACGGGTGCTCCCCAAGGCGACACACTTGGGCGTATGAAGCCCTTATCTAGAAGATCTTGTAATTGTGTCATTAACTCCCGCATCTCGGTGGGAGCAAGTCTATAGGGAGCCTTCGCAACTGGCTTTGCACCCGGGTTTAATTCGATGCGAAATTCTATTTCTCTTTCGGGAGGGAGTCCCGGCAATTCTTCCGGGAACACATCCGGAAATTCATTCACTACCTCAACGTCCTCAAGCTTCGGGAGAATTTGCTGAGCGTCTACCACATAAGCCAGGTATGCTCTATCTCCATTACGTATGTATTTAAAGGCTTGGATAAGGTTACACAATTTGGTTTCTACGTTTCTTTCCCCTTGAATACTCAATTGCCTTCCACTTGGGGCTTGAATAGACATTATCTTATTTTCACAATTTATTTCTACCCGGTGACGTGCCAACCAATCCATTCCCACTATCATTTTAAATTCTCCTAGAACCATAGGTATGAGATCAATTTCGAATTCCTCATCTTCCATTATGAATTTACATTTCCTACATATCTCATGTAGCATATAGATCTTACTATCAGCTGTTTCTACTTCTAGAGGCATTGACATTCGTTCGATCTTAAAGGACGGATGTTGTATAATTTCATTCGAAATAAATGACATGGTAGCTCCAGTATCGAATAGAACATAGACCGGTATGGAGTTTAGTAAAAAGATACCTGAAATCACATTTGGGTGAGACTTGGCTTCTTCGGATGTAATTTGGAACACCCTCCCTTTCGCTCTAGAACCCTCTTGCTTCTTATCTTCTTTCTTTGACTCTTGCTGAAGTTTTGGGCATTCCGATTTAACATGCCCTTTTTCAAAACAATGAAAGCAAGTCTTCGGGTTGTTTGGACACTGATAAGACGAGTGCCCTTCCTTACCACATTTGTAACACCCTTTCTTGCCTAACAAGCATTCCCCCGTATGAAGCTTTCCACAAGTCTTGCACGGCGTGATACCACTCTTCGACTTATCTTTTCTTCCTTGCTCTTGATACTTCCCCTTTTTGGCCGGGGTCGAACTTCCACCTTTTTCATTTGGCCTCTTTTCTCCACGTTCTTCTTGCCTCTTGATTTCGATTTCTCTATCCCGCGCTAGATTGATTAGCTCATCAAGAGTCTCACACTTCGAGGGAGTGATGAACTCCCTAAATTCTGCCTTTAATACCCCATAAAAGCGATTAATCTTCATCCTTTCAGTTTGCACAAACTCTCCACAAAACTTCATCTTATCCAAGAAAATGTTCGATATCTCGTTTATCGTTTCGTTTCTCTGTCGGAGGCGTAAGAAATCCTCTTGAATCTTATCAATGGCTGACTGAGGGCAGTGATATTTCATAAAAGGATCCTTAAACTCTTGCCAGGTCATTGTTTGGAGCCTTTCTTCGCCTATCTCTTTACTGTGTGCATCCCACCAATCTTTTGCCTGAAAAGTGAGTTGGCCGGTAGCGAACATCACCTTATCTTCGTTATCACAACGACTTCGAATAAACACCGCTTGTATATTTGAAATCCATCTTTGGCATGCAATCGGGTCAATTTTACCATCATACGTTGCGGGTTGGCATGCCATGAAGTCTTTATACGTGCACCTTCGTTCCTTGCCTTTGTTTCTAGATCCCTCTAATAGTTCTTTCAGTTCTTCAATCTTGCTAGTCATCATAGCATCTACGACTCCCAAAACCCGGCTTTCCACCTCTTGAGCTAATCGCGGAAGATGGGCTTGCATAACCCCTTCCGCCACCTCCGTAACCCTACTGTTAAATGCTTCTTGCCGAGTTGCGTCATCCTCCTCATTGACATTACTCGCATCAGCCATCTACACAACATCATGCTTCTCGTTTAATACAAATTAAAAACTTTCCGCATATCATTATTCATTAATCATCATTCACTTAATCCAATTCATGTCATTTGCTTCGTTTCTTTTGATTCTTACGAATCCATTCTCGTTATAATCGCTAATTGTGATTTCATACACTTGTTAAGCCTTATATGGACACTACGTAGCCATGAAATAAGCTTTCGGACAAACCGGTAGCACAAAGCATGAAAAACAAAACATTTTCAGCGTTTTGGCATTACGCAAGCCGTCGGCGACGGCTATGTGCCCGTCGGCGACGGGCTCGTATGAAGGCCGTCGGACGGTTATTCCCGTCGGCAGTTACTTTAGGCGTCGGGCAATAGGATGCCGTCGGCGACGGGGGTTAACCCGTCGGCGACGGGCTTCTGTTTTGCAGAAACGCTGCAGTTCCATTTTTGAGCTTTCTCTTTCGATTCCTTCCATTCCGTTCAGGTTCTACAGCTCCCGAACTTATTATTTGACCTTCTCATAAATCTTTTTAATTATTTCCATCAAACTCATAAAAAGAACACACTTGCAACTTATTTATAACTTTAAAGTTACCTCTTGGGCGATCTTGGAGCGAGCACTTTTTCGAACGAGCCATCGGTTTGAGTTCAAGCACCGCGTTTAACGCTCGAATCCCTCAAACCTTGGCTCTGATACCAACTTGTTAGACCCGAAAATTTAATTCTTATAAAACCATTTTCGATGAAAATTAAATACTTGAAACAACAAGTTAAATTCATATTTTTGACAAAAATCGGGCATGACCCATTCGTACGATGAGCATGCCCCTGTTTCATACAACCTTCATACAAATATTCCATGACCTTTACGACTAGACACAACGAAAATCCAAGAAAAACATAAACTTTTGACCAATATATCTACTAACTAGTTTTGACAAACTTTCACAATTATTGACCCAAAACATTTAAAGCATCTAGCGGAAGCGCTTGATATGTTAAGTAGTGATCACGTGCTCGCTTCAATTCGCCATATCGTCTACGAAGAGGATTTACCTACATTAACAAGAAATTTCAAAGGTTAGTTATCACGCTCGCTAAATCATAATTCTTTCATTTTAATTCCGTCCGTATATGAACTTTTAAACATTTCACGTATTCGACTACCCAAAAACTTGGGTATAGCATCAACACTCTCAATGAGAGTTAAGCATACGCGTTCGACCCGTTTGATTGGGTTATTTGCTTACAACATAAATTCTTCTTTCCATCCGTAAAACGGATTAAGCATCTAGCATTCGTTATAGCATTCAAACCACCCGTTCGAAACGAATGGTTTCATATCATTACTCGACCTAGTTACTCGAACCGGTCAATTTGCTTATCATAGCTTAACCTTCGTTAGCATAGCCAAATCCGCAAGGGATTTGCTATTTATTTACTAATCAACGTATTCATTATAGCAAGAAATAACCATTATAACACAATTTGCTCGACACAGTTACAAATCAAAAATTAAGTAAAGTTTTGTACGTCACGAAACATACCTCGATCTTGCGCTCCTTCCTTTTTATTGGTGCTTGTACCTTCTTCCTTTACGCCTACATTAGAACATTTATTCTTTCATTTAGTCTTTCAATTTATTTTACCACTTTCATATACATTTTATCTTTTAGACATTTCATCGAACACTTGATAGGCATCACAATTAAGATACAAGGTACAAGTCTATTAAGCATATACTTACTAGTTCATCATAACACAAAAATCACCTTCCTTTGAATTAACATAGATTTTTCATCCTAAATCAACTTATCTAACATTCAAACATCACAACAATTTCATATATCAACTCATAATCATAATCATTATGAGCTTCCTACTAGTAACATAATCTTTACAAAGTGGGTTTTCACTACACTTTTCATGCAACCTAAAATCAAGCATAATTCTTGCTCTAGAAGGTAATTTACAACTCAGATTTCCCTATTATAATTCAAGAAATCGAATTTGGGATTAATCCCTTCATCCTACAATTCAAGATTTTCAGAAATTGAACTTACCACTTGAGAGATTAGGGTTAGCTAATCAAAATTTAGGGATCCTGCACCAATTTGACTTATGAATTTGGATTGAATCACTTGATTTCTTGAACTAGGGTTTCCCCCTTTCTTTGCCTTGTTCGATCGCAGACTCCCACACACGTACTGTGTGTGGGTTTTTCCCAATTGTTATTTTTATTAAATAAATTTTTAGATAGTTACAATCTTGGTCCCTCTATTTTCATCATTATTAAATTTAGGCATCATTTCTTTACTATTATATTTAACTTATGTTTATTCAATATTTTTGGGGTGTTACAGTGGGGCTGAAGGCCACTAAAAACGTGATTGCCCTCAGTTGAACCAGAACCAGAATCGCAACAATCACAACAATCAAGGAAATGGCAACAACAACAACAATGGTGGGAACAACAACGGCAACGAAGCAAGGGGTCATGCATTTGTGTTGGGGCAGGGTGATGCCAGAAATGATCCCAACGTCGTTTTGGGTAAGTTTCTTCTCGACGATATTTATGTTACTGTCTTATTTGATTCGGGTGCTGACACAAGTTATAAGTCCTTGAAAATGAGTAAATTGTTAAAACGAACACCAACACCCCTAAACACCAAACATGTCGTAGAACTAGCAAATGGTAAAAGTGTAGAAGCTGCACATGTAGTCAAGGGTTGTAACATCGTCCTAGCGGGTCAGACTTTCTCCATCGACCTTATTCCTATAGTTCTGGGTAGTTTCGACGTCGTCATCGGTATGGATTGGTTATCCCAACATCGCGCAGAGATCTTATGCAAGGAAAAAGTTATTCGTATTCCTCGCTCTAGTCAGGAACCTCTCGAAGTGCAAGGCGACAAGAGTGGTGCCGTGGTTGGCATCATCTCTTTCTTAAAAGCGCAGAAATGTTTACGAAAGGGTCACACTGCCATTCTGGCACTTGTCACTGACGCATCAGCAAAGGAAAAGAAGCTGGAGGATATTCCAGTTGTACGTGATTTTCCTCAAGTGTTTCCTGAAGATTTACCTGGCCTACCGCCTCATCGTCAGGTCGAATTCCAGATTGAGTTAGCTCCTGGAGCAGCACCTATAGCTCGCGCACCGTATCGTTTGGCTCCAACGGAATTGGAAGAACTGTCTAAGCAACTACAAGAGCTCTTGGATATGGGCTTTATTCGTCCAAGCTCTTCGCCTTGGGGAGCTCCAGTATTATTCGTGAAAAAGAAGGATGGCACTTTCAGGATGTGCATCGATTACCGCGAACTGAACAAGGTTACAGTGAAGAACCGCTATCCTCTTCCACGTATTGACGACTTATTCGACCAGTTGCAAGGGTCGAGTTACTACTCCAAGATTGATCTAAGGTCTGGTTACCATCAGCTGAGAGTCCGGGATGAGGACGTCTCCAAGACAGCATTCAGAACTCGCTACGGTCACTACGAGTTTCTAGTCATGCCATTTAGGCTTACGAACGCGCCTGCAGTATTCATGGATCTAATGAACAGAGTGTGCAAACCTTATCTTGACAAGTTCGTCATTGTTTTCATCGATGACATTCTGATCTACTCCAAGAGCCAGGAGGAACACGAGCAGCACTTACGTCTTATCTTGGAACTTCTTCGAAAGGAGCAACTGTACGCAAAGTTTTCTAAATGCGACTTCTGGCTTCGTGAAGTCCACTTCTTAGGCCATGTGGTGAACATGGATGGGATTCATGTCGATCCATCCAAGATAGATTCGATCAGGAACTGGCCTGCACCGCGTACACCAACGGAAATACGCCAATTCTTGGGCTTGGCGGGGTATTATAGACGATTTATTAAAGACTTCTCCAAGATCGCGCAGCCGCTCACAATGTTGACACAGAAAGGTGTCACCTACCGTTGGGGAGATTCCCAGGAAACGGCCTTTCAGTACTTAAAGGATAGGCTTTGCAGCGCACCTATTCTCTCATTGCCAGAAGGCACAGATGATTTTGTGGTCTATTGCGACGCGTCGATACAGGGGCTTGGTTGTGTATTGATGCAGCGGGATAAAGTTATTGCCTACGCCTCTCGTCAACTCAAGGTTCATGAACGGAACTACACGACGCACGATTTAGAGCTGGGAGCTGTTGTTTTTGCGCTTAAGATATGGCGACACTACCTGTACGGTACCAGGTGCACGATTTACACCGATCACAGGAGTCTCGAGCATATCCTTAAGCAAAAGGATTTGAACATGCGTCAACGAAGATGGGTCGAACTACTGAACGATTACGAATGCGCCATCAAGTATCATCCAGGCAAGGCAAATGTTGTGGCCGACGCCCTCAGTCGAAAGGACACCCTACCTAAGCGCGTGCGAGCGCTACAGCTTACTATTCAGTCCAGTCTTCCTGCACAGATACGAACTGCTCAGATAGAAGCGTTAAAACCCGAAAACGTCAAAGCTGAAGCTTTACGCGGCTCAAGGCAACGAATGGAACAAAAGGAAGACGGTGCATACTATGTAACGGGGCGTATTTGGGTCCCACTTTATGGCGGTTTACGAGAGCTTGTGATGGACGAAGCACACAAGTCTCGCTACTCGGTACATCCAGGGTCGGATAAAATGTACCACGATCTCAAAACTACATATTGGTGGCCTAGTATGAAGGCTCACATCGCTACTTACGTCGGCAAGTGCTTGACCTGTGCAAGAGTCAAGGTTGAATATCAGAAACCAGCGGGTCTACTGCAACAACCCAGGATACCACAGTGGAAATGGGAAGAAATTTCCATGGATTTTGTTACTGGCCTGCCTAGATCCTAGCGTGGGAATGATACCATATGGGTGATCGTGGATCGACTCACCAAGTCTGCACACTTCCTGGCTATAAAGGAAACGGATAAGTTCTCCACTCTTGTAGACATCTATCTTAAGGAAGTTGTTTCGAGGCACGGGGTGCCCACCTCTATCATTTCGGATCGGGATGCACGATTCACGTCAGAGCTATGGCAAGCGATGCACAAAGCGTTTGGCTCTCGTTTAGACATGAGCACAGCCTATCACCCACAGACGGATGGGCAGTCTGAGCGCACGATTCAAACCTTAGAAGACATGCTTCGGGCGTGTGTTATCGATTTCGGCAACGGCTGGGAAAAGCATCTCCCGTTAGTGGAGTTTTCGTACAATAACAGTTACCACACCAGCATTCAAGCCGCTCCATTCGAGGCATTGTACGGACGTAAATGCCGGTCACCTCTCTGTTGGGCAGAGGTGGGGGATAGTCAAATTACGGGTCCAGAGATTGTAGTGGACGCCACAGAAAAGATTGCACAAATACGACAACGCATGGCGGCAGCACGCGACCGTCAAAAAGCATACGCGGACAAGCGTAGGAAGCCTTTGGAATTTCAGGTCGGGGACCGGGTCTTACTAAAAGTCTCACCCTGGAAGGGTGTGGTTCGATTTGGTAAACAAGGCAAGCTCAATCCACAGTATGTTGGACCGTTCGAGATCATTGAGAAAATAGGCAAAGTGGCCTACAAGCTAAACCTACCAGCTGAACTCGGTGCAGTTCACAATGTTTTCCACGTGTCGAATCTGAAGAAGTGCCTGTCAGATGAGACCCTCATAATTCCTTTTAAGGAACTCACTATCGACGAGCGGTTGCAGTTCGTCGAGGAGCCAGTTGAAATCACGGACCGGGATGTTAAGGTCCTCAAACACAAGAGAATCCCTCTTGTTCGAGTTCGTTGGAACTCCCGACGTGGCCCAGAGTACACCTGGGAACGCGAAGACCAGATGACAGAAAAGTACCCCCAGTTATTCGGAACCAATGCAACCACTACTGAGGCTGAAGCTACTACTACTGAATTTCGGGACGAAATTCCAAATCAACGGGGGGATGATGTGACACCCCAGGAAAACCAGTAAACAATACAGCTTACCTAGCTCCCTCAGTGAGTGCGTACCAAATTTCGGGACGAAATTTCTTACAAGTTGGGGATAATGTGACAACTCAAATTTCTAAGATCCTATTCGCATTTATTGCACGTTCATGTATTGTTTAGTTGTTTAATTGCACAAGTAATTGGCTATAGAACTGTAACGTTTTGATGCAATGAAGTGTATTGTGTGATTATGCATGGTTATGTGTTAATTGTGAAAGACTTGTCAATTATGTGAACTTGGTGGTGGAATTGTGAAATTGTTATGAGATGGTGTACTTGTGTAAAATATAGTAATGCAGGGTGTATAGAGTAATTAGTGAAAATTAAACCATACTTAATCCTAATCTCTTTCACTAATCATTCACTAATCATTCACAAGGAATCAAAACACGTACTCTCACCTCCTCTAATCCTCTCTACAACCATCTTCTCATCATCCTTGATTTCACAAGTCTTTTGCATCAAAGTTTGATCCTTCAATCCATTTAGAATCAATCAAGGTAATTGTTTAATCATTGTTTATTGATTGTTTGATGGTCATCTATTCTTGATTCTTGTAGTATGTGTAAACCCTAGTTCTTCTTATGCTATTCTTGGTTTAATTGATTCTGATTATTGAAATATGATGATGATTAGTTGTGTAATGGGTTGATTATTGTCAAGATACAGGATATGCTAGAATTGTGATTGATAATTGGATTGCAATGGTTGCTAGTGTTTGTAATTAGGGTTTTCTGTTCGCATGAAAAATAAGAACGTAACTGATTTGATTCTTTTGACTCTGTGCAATGATTGAAATTTACGCATGGTTGATTTGTCTGAGTTTTGTGAATGATGCTAGTCAGAGTTTCGTGACCCTTAGGTAGTTGTCTGAGTTTTATTAGACGAAAGGATCTGAGTTTCTTAATCATGAATATGGTCCGAACTCTTATTATATCATCCCAGTCCGAAGTTTTATATAAAACATAAAAAGGTCCGAGATTATAAGGGCTCCATGAGTCCGAGTTTCAATTGAATTAAAACTGGTCCGAGTATATTCATGTCTGCTGGTCCGAACTTTTCTTCATGAAAGCATGGTCCGAGTTTGTTTGAAGGACATAGTGTCCGAGTTTCAAACAAAGCTAAGGAGGTCCGAGTTTCATGACTTGTATATTGGTCCGAATTTTATGTAAAATACACCCTAGTCCAACTTTGTTAAGGAATGGTGGAGGGGTCCGAGTTTTGAACCCCTACCCCACTTGTCCGAGTTTCTCTCCATCTGGATGTGTCCGAGTTCTGATATGATTACTTGGTCCGAAGTTATGTATGGATATAACATGCCGTCCGAGTTGTATAAATGTGAAAGGGTCCGAGTTTTGTGAGCCCATCTATGGTCCGACCTTTTTAACATGTGACCCTATGTCCGAGCTTTACTTGCCTTGAGATGTCCGAGCTTTACTTGCCTTGTGATGTCCGAGTTTTGGGACATGATTCCTTACCCGACCTTTAAACAGGGGAAGCCCCCCCCCCACACTTGTCTGTCTTGGTGTGATGATTAACAGAAACTGAATATATGTTATTACATGATTTAACCTGTTAAGTGTTAATTGTATTATATTCATCAGATTGGTAAATCATGCAACTGTTGTTCAGCCTGATGACCCATAAGGTGTGTGATTGATTAACTACGCTAGAATTGACCAAGGACTCGGCCATATGATGCATAATTGGTTAAACGTGAATTATAACTGTTATGTGTTGCATGATGACGATTGCTTAAAGACACTTTGTTGCATATGTTGCATGCGAAATCCTTGAGAACTTAACTGATTGTATACACATGCGTACTATAGGACGGGATTGAGTATTCGTGAGCACATAGTTTAACATACCGAGCAAACCAAGGTGAGTTCACACAGCCAAGGCATGGGGTTCCCAGGGTGGGAATGGGATTGGATTACTTTATTGTACATACTCAGTTGATAGAACCTAACGATAAGAATACGACTAGACTAGTAACACTTATTGAACTGGTCTTCGCACACCTGCCAAGGGTTGGCCGCGATATTATGACTGACTTCGCACACCTGCCTTTGGAAGGCCGCGAACTGGGATTTACTAAGCTTCGCACACCTGCCTGGTAGGCCGCGATACAGATAAACCTAGTCTAGAATACTCGGAATGAACATCCCCTAATATCTTCGCATACCTGCCTGGGAGGCCGCGATGGAAACTAATACGATACATGACATAACGAACGAACATACTACTACGCACACTATACTAATACTGAACTGTAAACTGTGAACTCGCTCAACTAGTTTGTTGATCCTCTGTTACATGCCTTGCAGGTCGTTCGATATTTGGAGCTTGCACAAGGAGGAGCAGGTCGTTGTGGAGCATGGATCATGAATGCTTAATTAAACACTTATGATTTTCATACATTACTATTTATGTTGGGTTTATTTACATGCTTCCGCTACTTAAACAATGTTTGGTTTTGAACATCAATCATGTCTTGTTGAATTACATTATCTACTTTTATTATTAAATGCTGTGTTCGATATGATTGGTGGCTTGATCCTGGTCAGTCACGCTCCCAAGCGGTGGTACTCCGCGTGTGGATTTTGGGGGTGTGACATGATTGACTTCGTGCAAGATAATCTTCTAACGTTCTGTGCGAATTGCATGCATCCTCTCGTTCCAACTTGTATTCTCTCGTGTGAGTTGCATGTTTCCATTCGTCCCTGCATGTTTACTTATGTTTCCACACTTTCCAATTAATCATGCATGCATGAACATTAAAGATGTGGATGTGTTGTCATCATTTAGTCATGATGACATCATGTCTGGTCATATATGTTCTCAACACACTGAACCGAATACTAACCTGGTCTCTCAAATCCAACAAAACCTAATGAAACCTCTGTCCGATATTTTACAGACTCAAGACATCATTCTTTACACGTACAAATAGATTTCTAACTATGGACATACAAATAGTGCACTAATAGACTAGGTCGAAATTCAATATTAATTAATCTTATGGTCTCAATTTTACTCTTTGTCCGTGAGTTTACCATTTATTTGATGTTACATCTAAACCCCCTAAAAGTCCATAATTCATTAGTGTAGGTGATTCAATCAACTGTTAGATCGATTGAATCAGTACCGTAGCTTTGATACCAATTGAAAGTTTCGGATCGGGCGGGTTTAGACGAAAGTCTGGATAAAATAGAGGTAATTTGGTACAAGTCTCGTAAGAATAGTTATAAGTAGAAAGCTTCCATTAATACCGAAAGAGTTTACATCGTTTACAAGCTGGAGAAACAAAATTTCTCCAGCATTTCCCCTCTGGGATCTCTAAAACTTATCAACCAACGAAAACACAACGCTATATATATACATGAGGTTGGGACGGACTAGCACTTCCGTGCGGATGAGCTTGTCCGTGTGGATGTAGTTACATCTGCACGAATGAGTTACATCCGTACGAAAGTGTTACATTCTTATGAAATTACGACCCTACGAAGTTACATCCGTACAAACCTCTCTCGTCCTCTCCAAAGTTATGTGTTCGTATCTCAACTATACAATATTCAACACACGCTCTATCTAGTCTATTCGCATAGTGGCGAACATACATAGTATGCACTAACAACTCTAATGCTTCAATTGTGATCTTTAACACAGAATAATGATGATGGTGATGTTGGTTAGGTCAATTTTATGGAATAATGAAGAATGGGGGCTTTTTAAAAGAAAAGTATATAAAAATATAAATATGGGGTAAGATTACGAAAAGGCCCCTAACTCTAAAGCCATGCGATACCGTTGAGGGTCGTCCAGGCCCGGCTACACCCCCCATAACCCTGTCTCGTCCTCTTCGTCTCCTCAATGCCGTTGGCGACGGGCCCATTAAAAAATATAACCGTTAATTAAACGGCTCTTTTATTAAAAAAAACTCAATTCATTATTTTCTTTATAAATAACAACAACCTCAACCTTTTTTAGCACAGTCTCAATCAAACTCTCTCCTACTTTTATACAATCTCAACCATTTTTTTAGAAACCTCTCCAACTTTTTCCATGGATCCATACAACCCGAATCCAAAGCCAAATCAAAACCCGATTCCAAACCTTTTATCGGTACCCTCCTACACTCCACCACTCGATCCGAAGTGGCCAGCATCCCAATTTTCTTTTGCAGGTTTCCAACAATCCCCCAATTGTTTCACCTAAATGAACCAAAATGCAACAAATGCTAATGCGAAACTAGTTTAACACGCAATTTCAACTGCAACCACAATCACCACTACCATCGGTTGGATCGTCTCAACCGGTAGAAGGCGAGGTTAAAGAATTTGTGCCCGAAGCGCAATCCCAAACTTCCAAACGGAGAAAATAAGCAACCGGTGCGTGGAAGTGCTAACAAAACTTCGAAATCGAAACCACAAGCTTGGTCAAAAATAAGGAGGAGGCATTAGCCAAGGCGTGGGTTGCTACGTCAAAATGCCCAATTGTTGATAAGTATTGTTGATAATTTATATATATACATATATATATATATATAAGAGGAGGCATTTTTTAGATGTTATATATATATATATATATATATATATATATATTGTTGATAATTTTTATTACATTTATAAAATGTAAGCAACAACCAAACCGGATATGGTTTTTGGAAGGAAATGGTACAAAAAATCCATTCAATTACGGAGCAAGGTCCGTATCGATAGGTCGATTCCATCACTTCCAAATAGCGGAAGATGAATACTACGATCCAACGTTTTTGTGGGATTTATAACAATTTATATACTCATTATCCAAGTGGGTGGAACGACGAGGACATTTACAATGAGGCATTGCGTAGATAAAAAGATCAGTTTAAGCATCCTTTCCCACGCGTGCGGGCATGGGAAGTCATGAGGAAAGCTAACAAGTGGGCGTAGGCTCCAAACGAGGTTGCAACCGCTAAACGGTCCAAAACGTCGGAGTCTGGAAGTTAGAGTGCGGGGGGCTCGGACATCCGTTGTCAAATAAATATAAACGGCGAGCCTGAATTTGACGAGGATGTGAATGAAGTTATGGAGGAGGAGGAATGTCCCATGTGAAGGGATAAAGCCAAAAGACTGGAAGCTACAAAAAAAAAAAAAAAAAAAAAAAAAAAAAAAAAATCGCGTCAGGGGGTAGTTCAAAAATGGCGATTTAATTGCCCAATTCAAAGCATACACGGAGGTCACAACCGAAAAGGTAAAAGTGAAGAAACATGAAGTCGGCGAACGGCTCAGGTTGAAAGAAGAGGGGACACAAATAGAGGAATGGAAGATAATGACAACCGACATGTACACGTATTAGGAAGAAGAGTGCGACATTTTGAAAAAAAAAATGAAAGAAAAGATAAAAAAAATGGAGGATGTAGGTTTAGTTTTAAGCAACCTAGTAGTTTTTTTAGTTATGTAATATTTTTTTAAAGTTATGTAGTGTTTGAATTTTTAAGTTATGTAATGTTGTTTTTAAGTTATGTGTTGTTTTAATTTATAAGTTGTGGTTATTGTTTTTTTAAGTTATGTTTAAAAAATCTTGAATTTAATAAAAAACAAACAAAAAACGGGTTTATCCTCCACACCATTGACCCATCCCTTAAGACTCATTCCCATCACCGATAAAATGGCAACTGACATGGAGAGTCATCTCAAAGAATGGGGCTCGTCCACACCTTATTGCATAATAGTCAAAATAACGTTGACCACATAAGGGTGAACATTAATTCATTTTGGAAATGACGGGGTGTAAAGTTGACAAAATTTCAAAATAGAGTGTAAACCTGTCAGCATAGGTCAATCACAGGGTGTAAAACTGCAGTATACTCTTTATTAATTCTTTTTGAACGACGTTTGAAGGTACTCTCAATATCCGAGTGAGTCTTCCTAAAACGGGATGTCAATTCAACCATCCTTAAAGTGGATCCGATTGACCTTATACATAGTTCTTTAATTATAACTAGTAATTTTGCCCTGTGTGTTACGACGGGAGTTTAATTATCAATACAGTACCGACACTCGGTATAGCAACCGAAAGGGATAACATATAATCATTGGAAAAGGAGCATCGAAACGTCCGGTATCTATAAAAAACACTAACAAATAAAATACTAAGAGAAAAAATTCGGTTATGATAATACCGATAGCAGAAACAATATTGTTCAGTTAGATTGGCTTTGGTTCATCATGTTAGGAAGAAAAAAAACTCTAAAAGGCGAAATACTTAACTGAATAGAAGTAAAAGTAGAGTGACTAAACATGTATATCAACAAAGTTAAAGTAGATGGACTAAACATGTATATAAGCAAAATTAACTAATGGGGAATAAATTTTATTTAGTTGAGGGACTAAATATGTATATTAGGAAAGCTAAAGTAGAAGGACTAAACACATAAATTAGCAAAGTTATGGGTTAAAGGAATAAAATTCTTGTGGCCAACGACAAGACGACACTTGGCTACATCAGATTTACCTACTGACATAGCCTTTTAAGTGTATGTGTATAGAATTAGGATCCGTTAGGAACCACCCTTTATTGCCAGAACCACGAGAACCAGTGTGAACACAACCAAAAATAGCAAAAAAAAATTAAAAACACAATTTTTCTTTAAAAAAATCGCTACTTCTTTTTGGGAAAAAAGTATCGATTTAAAAAACACTTTTTTAGTATTTAGATTGAGTTTAACTTTTAGTATTTAGATTGGGTTGGGTTGGGTGGGGGGGGGTCAGGTTTTTGGGTGGTGGTGGGGTGGGGGTAGGTGTTTAGATTTTGGGTGGTGGTGGAGTAGGTTTATTATGTTGTGTTCATATTGATTCTCATGGTTCTCACAATAAGAATAGTTCTCAAATGAACCCTACCATATATATAGGGTGAGGTTCCTTAAAAAGGACATTTTTCATGAGAAGTGTGAGAAGATATAGAAATTGACATGTAGGCATGATGTTTTGAACTTAGACATGATGTATTAGTTTGTTTTGGTAAGAGAAACACCAAACATAACAATTTAAAACACAACGCAATGTATTATGGGCGTGAAATTTAAATCACATTGGTTAACACTTAAAACACACTACTTAACGTTATTGGCATTCTGTTTTAAGTTTTAAGCTTAAAATTCATTGCATTGTGCTTTAAATCGTTATATTTGGTGTTTTTCTTGGCAAATTAAACAACCCAAAACATTATGCAAAAGTCCGAAACATGATACATACATGTCAATTCTTATGCATTCTCACGCTTCTCACAAAAAAAAATGTCGTTTTTATAGGATCCTAAGACTATATATATATATATATATATATACATATATATATATATATATATATATATATATATATAGGGGAAGGATCCACTAAAAAGTGGATTTTGCCTAAGTAACATAAGAAGGATTGTGATGATGACCTGTGGCACTCTTAATAAGTACGAATGAAGGGCATTTTGGCCCTTATAAATAGGAGTGAAAATGACATGTGGCATCCTTTTGTTTTTTAAAAATACAACAAAAAAATCTAGTACAAAAAAATCTAGCACAAAAAATTTAGTACAAAAAAATATAGCACAAAAATGTAGTACAAAAAATATAACACAAAAAAATCTAGTACAAAAAAATATAGCACAAAAAAAATGTAGTACAAAAAAAATATAACACAAAAAAATCTTGTACAAAAAAGTATAGCACGAAAAATTTCAACAAAAAAATGTAGTACAAAAAAATCAAACAAAAAAAATTGAGAAAAAAAAATTAAGCCAAAAAAATTCAGCACAAAAAATTTAGCACAAAAATATAGTAAAAAAATCTAGCACAAAAAAATGTTATACAACATAGAAATACAACACATTTTAGTGGGTTTTTTAGTCTTCAGATTTTATATAGCAATATGGTACTCAAATTAAAGATAAAAAGACGCTCGATTTTACGGTGAAATTTTTATGAAAAAATAATATCGTATAAAAAAGTTATGAACGTTTAAAAAACGGGGGTGAAATATGCATGTGGAGAGAGAAAGTCCAAAAATAAGATTTTCATAAAATACCATTGCACTCCTCATTTTCTCCTAGATTTTCATCTTAAACATTGATTTGAAAAATGAATGGTTAATATTTCTTCTCATCCTGCTTAGGCAAAATAAACCACCCAAATCAAATAAAAAGTTTATTTTGCCTAAGTAGGATGAGAAGGAATATTAATCATTCATTTTTCAAATCAATGGTTAAGATGAAAGTGTAGGAGAAAATGGGAGTGCAATGGTATCTTGAGAAAATCCTATTTATGGACTTTCTCTCTCCACATGCAAGGCACATGCATATTCTACCCGCGTTTTTTAAACGTTTATAACATTTTTATACGACATTAGTTTTTCATAAAAATTTCACCGCAAAATCGAACGTCTTTTTATCTTTAATTTGAGTACCATATTGCTATATAAAATACGAAGACTAAAAAAAACACTAGAATGTGTTGTATTTCTATGTTACATAACATTTTTTTGTGCTGGATTTTTGTACTATATTTTGTGCTGAATTTTTTTGTCTTAAATTTTTTTTTTGTGCTACATTTTTTGCTGAATTTTTTTGTGCTATATTTTTTTGTACTATATTTTTTGTGCCATATTTTTGTACTAGATTTTTTTGTGACATATTTTTTTGTCTTAGATTTTTTTGTGCTATATTTTTTTGTACTACATTTTTGTGCTATATTTTTTTGTGCTAGATTTTTTGTGCTAATTTTTTTTGTACTAGATCTTTTTATTGTATTTTTAGAAAACAAAAGGGGTGTCACATGTCATTTTACACCTATTTATTAGGACCAAAATGCCCTTCATTCCTACTTATTAGGAGTGCCACATGTCACCATCACAATCCTTCTTAGTCTACTTAGGCAAAATCCACTTTTTAGTGGATCCTTCCCCTATATATATATATATATATATATATATATATATATAGGGCCTGGCTATATAAGAAACTCTATCTTTTTAAGAAAACTATGCAAACCCATTGTCATCCATTGATTAGCTTTCATCTAACTTGATCAATGGCTCTCATCATTTTGGTAAGAATTAGAATTAAAAGAAATCTTATAATACACATTAATGATGCTTGAAGGGCATTTTCGGTAGAAGAAAAACACTTTTTGGCATTGGAAATGACAAAACCCACTAGTATCATCATCTCTCTCCTCTTTCTTCTAGTCAAATCTTTCAATACACTATTATCTCTCTCCTCTTTCTTCATCATGTGAAAGAGAAAAGCTTCTTGGTCTTCAATGGTGATCCTTCAATGGTGATCTTCATTTGAAGATAATTCCAGCATCATGTGGTCTGAAAAAATCACAACGACACACGCACGAGTGTGTGTGTGAGAAGAACGATGACAAGATGAATGTTTTTAAAGAGAGAAAGTTTCGATCTTCAAGTTCAGATCTACATCGTGTGAAAGAGAAAATGTTTGAAGATTGTTGTTTTAGAGAGAGAACGACGACAGGATGAAGGTTTTTAGAGAGATGAATTTTTTATTTTAGAGAGAGAAACAACAATATTCATCATGTTCATCTATAACACCAAGAACATATATACAAGTGTGTGAGAGAGAAGAAGTTTGAAGTATGTTGTTTTAGAGAGAGAACAATGCACACGCACGGGTGTGTGTGTGAGAAGAAGGTTTGAAGATCTTCTTCGTGTTCATCGGACGGTTATAGATCCGGTAAGTGTTCTTGAAATATCATTTCACACTTGATTTTGTGTTGAAATGGTTATTAATATATTTTTGTGTGCTGAAAGTGTTTTAGTAATGGTTGTTAATATGATTTTGTATTTTAAATAAATCAAAAACTTTAGGATGAGATTCTGAACGGGTTTTTTTTTTGTTGGTTTGGTTGCTTGTTAGGGGCTTTTGATCTTAACAGTAACTGTTTTTGTTGGTTTGGGTTGCTTGTTTGGGTTTTTGATCTGAACAGTAAGTGTTTTTTTGTTTGGTTGCTTGATTCACAGACTCAGGCCCATAACATGTGTTAAGCCCCCTGTTAGAATGTTATATAACGTGTGCTGATTTACAGAAACAAACCCATAAAGATATTCAATTGACAAGCTGGACGAATGTAGGCGAAGTTAATGCGTGTTCTAGAAATGGTTAATGTTCATGTATTTTAAATAAATCCAAAACTTTAGGATGAGATTTTGAACGGATTTTTTTGTTGGTTTGGTTGCTTGTTTGGGGCTTTTGATCTTAACAATAATTGTTTTTTTGTTGGGTTGCTTGATTTACAGCGACATACCCATAACATGTGTTAAGCACCTGTTAGAATGATATGTAACGTGTGTTGATTTACAGAAACAGATCCATAAAAGATATTCAATTGACCAGCTGGATGGATGTAGGCGACGTTAATGCGAGGAAATTGAATAAGTCACATCCTTTGGCAAAGAAGTCTTCGTTCATTTATAGCATGTGTTGGTGGTTCATGCTGTAACAGAACACCATGATGTAACCCGACTTGTATTCATGTATATGAAAGTGGTTTGCAAAACACCACGATGTGCATATGCTGATCGTAACACGTGTACAAGTTAATATGGAACATACAAGTAAATACTGTAACACCGTATACCTGGGATAACATTTTGGAATGTATAACATGTGTTAAGCCTCTGTTATAATCTTTTTGTAACCTAACATGTATTCATGTATAAGCTAGTGGTTTACAAAACACCATGATGTGTATATACTGATCTAACATGTGTTACAATTTGTCTGTTCGGAACATGTAATTGCTTAACATGTGACAAGGGTAAAAACAGTCGACGGGGGCGATGAATTTAATGGTGAGCTTAGTTAATATCGTAATTTTGTTGTAACCCCACTTGTACAATATCGTAATCTTGTTGTAACCCCACTTGTATACATATGATAACATGTAAGCATCCATTATAACCCGACTTGTATTCATGTATATGAAAGTGGTTTGCAAAACACCATGATGTGCATATACTGATCGTAACACGTGTACAAGTTAATATGGAACATACAAGTAAATATTGTAACACCGTATACCTGGGATAACATGTGTTAAGCCTCTGTTATAATCTTGGTTTAACCCAATATGGTGTCATGTATAAGCTAGTGGTTTCCAAAACACCATGATTTGTATATACATACTGTAACGTGTGTTAAGCCTCTATTATAACGTGTGTTAAGACTTCCAGAATTGTGACACCTGTGTCACCGCGACCATCAAACAAATACCAAGCCGATGAAATATCATATTTCATACTTGGGATCTTGTATAAATATGTGTATCTATTGCACATATCAATTCTTGTTCAATTTCAAACTTTATGTCGCTTTCTGGAGAATTATACGCAAACTGGTGCGTAAACGTACTCAGTTTAAATGCGACAAATACTCCGGAACATCAACATATGCTTAACATACCTTAAATAACCTTTACATAACTTAGAAATAAGTTTTGAAGGCTTTGGTATGGCAAAAACAAGTTAATTCGCTTACAGGGACTAAACTTAACAAACTGCAAAAGTATGCCAATTTGAACTGTAACAAACATTCCGGAACATGTCCATAAGTTAAACATACCCTAAATATCCTTTACATAGCTTAGAAATAGGCTTTGAGGGGTTTGGTATGCTAAAATAAACTTTTGGGTCATTCAGGGACTAAAAGTGTCAAAAAGTGCACAAGTTTGCACTTTCACGCATAACTTACGTTCTGAATACATCCGTACATCCAAAAATTTATGTAAACATCCTTATATTATGCCTTAGTTTATGGCATGAGAAAAATCCATTAGTCGCGCAATTTGGATCGTCTTTCGCGCTTATGCGCATTCCGTCGTAATTAACCGAACATCGCGACCGTACGGTCAAACGAACCGACATCCGAGATATTTTTTAGCACATTTTAAGTTCCCTATACTTTAACTTCATTTTAGAGCTTTGACTTCATTCTACGCGAACGACGCGTAAGGTAGCATAAGCTACCTAAACGGGTCGTAATGGGTCGCAAGCACTTAGGTTAGGTTTCATTTTAGTATGTAGGCTTTGTTAAACCATATTTCACGAGTCTCCATACTCGTTTGGTTTACGAACCCGCATACTATCCGATCCTTCCGATTTTAGTCCGGTATATTAATATAGCTACCTATTAGGTGCCGTTTGATATTCCGTGATCTCTAGCATTATCTGGTTATTATACAAGAATTTCAAAGCAATCTCAGGTGAGTACATTGAACCCCTCTTTTACTATTTTCCAAACTGTTTTGGGGTGAAACACATGTGCCTACCTGTTACTTTCATGTTTTCCATGTTTTCACATCATATACCTGCTACGTTCGTTAGTACATATTAGTACATGATTTCACTACATTTCATGCTATGTATGCCCATTGTGTGCGTACTTAGTACATTGCTTTACAATACATTTCATGCTATGTATGCCCATTGTGTGCGTACTTAGTACATTGCTTTACAATACATTTCATGCTACGTACGCCCATTGTGTACATACGTAGTACATTGTTTCACATTGTATTTCTGTTGCATATGCTCATCCAGCATATGAACACATTATACTACATTTTGAACCGTTGTACTCTACAATACCTTTCATGCTACGTACGCCCATTGTGTGCATACGTAGTACATTGTTTCACATTTCATTTCTGTTGCATATGCTCATCCAGCATATGAACACATTATACTACATTTTGAACCGTTGTACTCTACAATACCTTTCATGCTACGTACGCCCATTGTGTGCATACGTAGTACATTGTTTCACATTGCATTTCTGTTGCATATGCTCATCCAGCATATGAAAACATTATACTACATTTTGAATCGTTGGAACCATTTGACTATGTGAACCGTCTTAACCCTTCGATTATATGAACCGTTTGTAACCATTGAACCGTGTAAACCAGTTGTATCCGTTGACATGACTTACAGTTGACAATAGACATTTGACTATACATAAACGTTTCTACCGTTGTTAAACATTTCATCTTGATGGTTTGGTTTGAGTAAGTGATTTAAGTAACGAGGCGTGTGTAATATGATACAAGCATGGTGGATATACCGCTGGTACTTCCTATATATAAGTGTTTGTATGGTATTACATATCGTAGCGTTATTTAAATCATTTCAATTTGATACATAGAACATTTTATACAAATAACACGCTTTTCACAAGACACTGAATTACAAACAACATATCTTATACAAACTCATTTTTACATGGTTATTCAGTTAACCATGCATTGTTCTCTTATTTATACATATCATCTGATCTTACCCTTTTTCAAATGATTTACAAGACAAAGCAAATTACAAGGTTCGTGACTAAACATTTTCTCAAACATAAGTCATGAATTCCGTTTTCACAAAACCAATGTATCTCACAGGCATTTTTATGCTGACGTACCTATTTTCACATGTGTTTTCAGGAGATGATGCATAGGACTTATCAAGACATACTTAGGCGGACCTGTGCCTTAGTGACTTAAAACGAGACAAGAACTAGTTAATTTATGTTATGTATTCTTTGGTTCTTGTTTAAGACAATGTAAACTTTCATGTTTGATTAATAAAACGAAACTTCGTTTACCATGGATTTGAAACAATTGATTCTGTTACAACACTCCCCGACATTTCCGCCATGTTTTGTATGTTCTACGTGGTCGGGGTGTGACAGAAAAGTTGGTATCAGAGCCAATGGTTATAGGGAATTAGGTTATTAGTAATTCTTTGACCTAGTCTATAACCTTCCTAGGACCCTAACGCGAGTTTACTTGCGTTTAGTCACAAAACAATACCGTCACCTATCCTTAGGCGACGACCACAACAAGAACATAAATTTCAAACCCGCTTTGAAAACTAATCATCTGTTCTAGGATGATTGATTACTAGGTTTTGAACCCTCTGTTATAAGGTTTTGAACCCCTTTGAGTTTTCAAAACTCTCGTCAAAGTTTTGGGTCCTAAATAGTGTGAACACGTGCAAACTGGAAGAGTGAATGCCTGTACCCTGGGTTTTCTGTCTAAGGTTAGAGTGTTCGTACAAATCCACATAATCGGACCAGTCACTCTTACCTGGGAACTCTTGGGGTGAGTGTCCACTTATAGGCGAGCATGTCTTCGCGATACACTATGAGGATCTATTTACTTTGATTCAGCCTTGGTGTTGTTTGTTTGCTTCGTGGATTCAAACAAATGACCCTCAACCATGATTATGGCCGGTAATTGTAACATCCTATTCTTACCTAATGCCATTTCATTTGTTTTCTTTCTTGTCTCTCATTTAGAATGCCTCCTCGACGCGAAAACCAGATAGCGACTGCAGAACTGGCAGAGATCATTGCACAGCAAATGGCTGCTCAATTCCCAAACCTCTTTGCTCAATGGAACCAAGCCAACAACAACAATAATGCCCACTGCAACTTCAAGACGTTCAACTCAGCTAAGCCATCAAAGTTTTCTGGGTCTCAAGGAGCGACTGCACTTCTACAATGGTTCGAGAGTTTAGAGAACACCTTCAGACATGTTCAATGTCCAAACGAGCGAAAGGTAGAATTCGCATCTAGCGTCTTTGAGAAACGAGCTTTGACATGGTGGAATGGGGTGATGAGAGATAGGGGTGCCGATGTGGCACTAGCTCAAACATGGCAAGAGCTTCGAGCTCTGATGATGAAGGAACTCTGTCCTCGTCACGAGATCAGGGCCTTGGAAACGGAGTTCGACGATCTTAAACAAGTTAGCGGTGAGCATCGAGCCTACACGGACCGTTATGAGGAGTTACGTTTGTTATGCCCGGATATGGTTACACCTTTGGATAAGGCAATCGAAAAGTACATTGATGGCCTCCCTGACTCAATACAAGACATTGTGACTGGTAGCAACCCTACTACAGTCAGACAGGCCATTGAGCTATCTGCAACCTTGACTGAATCAAAGATCAGGAAAGGTAAACTTTTCCGAAAAGGTGACAAGAAACCGGTCGGGGAATCGAACCCAATCAAGGAATCAAAGACCATGGATGAACAGACTAAATCTCCTAAGAAGTCAAAGAAGCGAAAGGCTTCTCAGAACATCGCCGTGGTCGCTCACAATGGTCAAGCCAACCAACCAGCTCAACCCCCTGCTAGAAAACCATACAAGGGAACTGCACCCTTGTGCAACCAATGTAGCCTCCATCATCACGCCAATGTACAGTGCCGCAAATACCAAACTTGTGGGCTTATAGGCCACACAGCAAGAATCTGCCCAGCTACAGCTGCACCAAACCAAGCTGGCAACAATCCCGCTCAAGGTCGTTTACTACCAGGTTCTTGTTTCAACTGTGGCGAGATGGGTCATTTCCGAAGAAATTGCCCAAAGCTTTCTAATGCAAATCCAGCACAAGGATGATCATCTGACTAACTAGAAGACAACATCGTTTAGAAATAATCACGTCTTATGTATTATTTTCTTTTGTTGTCAAAGTCCAAGAAACAGTTGTTATCGTTGTTTATAAATAAATCTTTTATTTACATTGCAATGTATTGCTGTGGTTGCATGTATAAACGACATATCCCTTACAATACCGACAATCAAGAAACCGTATTCCTTGAAGAACAAACTACCCCCAAAATTCTCCCATTCTATAATCGCTTGCGTCTTCCACAAAATTCCTAAGTACCCGTTTATTCTAAGGAAACGAAGTACAAGGCGCAGGTTACAACACAAGACGAATACCCAAAGTACCACTATAAATCCTTAATAGGGTGCCTAAGGACCTCCCGTAAGTCTTTAAATTGTTGTATACCTTCATTCGAATATGGTGATTCCTTGTAATCAAAAACTGAATTTTGGGAGATCTTTCCATCTTCTCAGATAGATTCCAGTGAACATTGAGACCCGTCGATTGGTTTCCATATCCGTATTCAATCAATAACAAGTTAACAACGAATTATAATTAAGTTAAACAATTATGTGACTTTGTGCTTATGTGTTCCCTTATGTGTTATTGTGTGATCCAAATTATGTTATCCAAATCCTCGTAGAGTCCTACATCCTTGTACAAGAGATTCATCGTAGGATACCCAAAGGTATTACTTAAAATCCTTAATGGACTTCTATGTTATAGTTAAGTCCCTTGGATTATAAAGTACTACTTCATAATTAGACCCCTTGAGTGGTCTAGATAAACAGATTGATCCAAAAATCTGGCTAGGGATATCATGTGATGATATAGCTGAAAGGACTCCTTGGTAGCCTGACTAAGAAGATCCCCTGTCGATCTAATTAAAAGGAACCGATGGAAGTCTAGTCACCCTCATCACAAGTTTGATATCCTTCCCCAAAACATTACAAAACAAACTGTGCGGACTGTGCAAGGGATTACGTAATTATGGATGCATACATAATTATGGAATTTTGTGCACAGAAACCACAGCAAGTTCTGTCATGTGTCTAGAGTTAACCCTATTCATTTCCAACTCTGATGAAGCAACCGTTGAAAATGACTCCGTTAGTTCATTTTCGTTTCTGACGATTTATCCGTTGGGGAAATGAATATCCGTTGTGAAATCCTTCATTTCCAACTCTGATGAAGCAACCGTTGAGAATGAATCCGTTAGTTCATTTTCGTTTCTGACGATTTATCCGTTGGGGAAATGAATATCCGTTGTGTAATCCTTCATTTCCAACTCTGATGAAGCAACCGTTGAGAATGAATCCGTTAGTTCATTTTCGTTTCTGACGATTTATCCGTTGGGGAAATGAATATCCGTTGTGTAATCCTTCATTTCCAACTCTGATGAAGCAACCGTTGAGAATGAATCCGTTAGTTCATTTTCGTTTCTGACGATTTATCCATTGGGGAAATGAATATCCGTTGTGTAATCCTTCATTTCCAACTCTGATGAAGCAACCGTTGAGAATGAATCCGTTAGTTCATTTTCGTTTCTGACGATTTATCCGTTGGGGAAATGAATATCCGTTGTGTAATCCTTCATTTCCAACTCTGATGAAGCAACCGTTGAGAATGAATCCGTTAGTTCATTTTCGTTTCTGATGATTTATCCGTTGGGGAAATGAATATCCGTTGTGTAATCCTTCATTTCCAACTCTGATGAAGCAACCGTTGAAAATGACTCCGTTAGTTCATTTTCGTTTCTGAAGATTTATCCGTTGGAGAAATGAATATCCGTTGTGAAATCCTTCATTTCCAACTCTGAGGAAGCAACCGTTGAAAATGACTCCGTTAATTCGTTTCTAAAGATTTACCCATTGAGGAAATAAATATCCGTTGCGTAATCCCTCATTTCCAACTCTGAGGAAGCAACCATTGAAAATGACTCCGTTAGTTCATTTTCGTTTCTGAAGATTTATCTGTTGAGGAAATGAATATCCGTTGTGTAATCCTTCATTTCCATTTCTGATGAAGCAACCATTGAAAATGACTCTGATGTGCGTGAAGTGTGTTATATTTTTTATGTATATTTAAGCCCCTTTTACACTTTTAGCCAAGTTTTAAATTTATAAAACACGATATTTACTAACACTAAACACACATATGGGCAAGTGCACCCATCGTGAACGTAGTATAGTGTTGGTAAGATACCGAGGTCGTCCAAGGACACAAGAGCTTTTAATACCGGTTTATCCTCAACGTCTAATCAAATCAAAAAGTGAGAAAAATGTATTTAACTAAGAAAATAAAAACTAACTAAGTTGTAGGATCGTGTGCTGACCCGAACGAGTCGTTCAGAGGCTTTCTCCTTGGTTTCAGGTGCGGAATTACAAGAAACTAAGGTAGAAACAACAGGCAAATCACTTTTAACTACTTGTTTATTGATTTCAAACGTTTACAGATCAAATCTCGCACCGGCAGAGCTTCGGCACGATTTCTCTCCAACGTTACAAATGGAGTCGCTCATTGGGCTATTTATAGATATTGGGAACCGCTTATTGGACAGGTCCAATAAGCGATCCACACATGATGACACAAGAGCGGTCCCACCATGTGTCATATCGGCGGTCCATAAGCTGCTTTGCCGTTCGAGCGGTCCAAACATGTCCGCTCGAGCGGTCCAAACCCTAATGGGCCTAATGAGCGATCCACTAACCTAAAACCTATACATTTTGACCATTTCTCGTATTTCAAGCCCAGATCTAACGTTCTAAGATAATGACTCGATACAAGACGTAATCAGCAGATGTAGTGCACCAACAGACTCCCCCTCAGATGTTGATGGAGTCGACTATCGAGTCACAACAATGCTGTCTTCAGTTCTTCAGTCTTGATCAGTCTTCGGGCTTCTCTCTCTTTATCATTCTATCATTCTAAGACACAAACGAAGATGTAGTCGATAGACAACTGCACTAACAAACTCCCCCTTGGATGTTGACGGAATCTTTAGTGAGAGTCTTCAAACATTCACAACTCTTCAATCTTGTTCGGCCTTCTTCAGGAACTCAGCCTGGAATAATATCTTCTTCAGGAATTCCTTCCTGGAATCATATGCCTGGATCATTCTCTGGCTCTAACTTTCATCAGACTCCCCCTAACATAATGCTGAGATCTCTGTCTGGAAATCGTTATCACCATTGAAATCAACTCCTGGCTATCTCTGTTTAAGCTTACCTCTGGTTCTGATTTGTCTCCTGGCTATTCGTAGCAACAGGATCAGAAACCTGCAAAACTCAACCATACTATTACAAACTAATACAATTTGCGATTCCAACTTAATGAAACAACAAATCATACAAGAAAAATTATGAAGATCAAACTGTAGGTTACCATTCAACTTATTCATCAAGTTAATTAACCAAATTTGCATTTCAAATCTTCACAATTTAACACACTCTCTCAAACCACAAGTTCAACATGTTTAGCACTTGAAATGTCAAATATCAGTTCTTCACACTCTGCTGTCGAAAATCTTTTTGTAATTTTCAAATATCAAACAAAAATACAATATTTTTGGATATTTGAATTTTGAGAAATACAGAAATGAACACTATTTTTGAGAGATTGTGCAAGAGAATCATATCGGTTTTTTAGACATATCACTAACACCGTTGATCTTGATTAATCAGCAAACGTTAAAAACAAATTTACTTCTGATTGTCAGTATTGTTGTCCACTTAAACCTCTACACAAATTTTCAATTGATTCAAGATACGTATTTAATGTATTAGCACTTAAACTTATTTGAGTGTCCCACCTCTTGAATATACTCCCGTATCCAGATCCCAATATTCTGATCTACAGGTAAGTATAACTACAAATGATATCTGTATATAAATTAGGGGAAAAATGCGAGAACTGAGGGATCTCAGGTCAGAACTTCCGTTCAGCAGAGAGATATCAGCTTCGACTTAGCAGTGGGTCCCCTTTAGAGGATCTTTTCAGCTACAACAATTGATCATCAATTTTATTGTCTAATCAGCTGAGGGCTTTATGCTATGTTTCAAGCATATGAAGAAAGTATTAGCCAGGGACTAGGTCAGAATTACCGTTCAGCAGAAGTCCCGGAATAATACCCCAGACATCATTTGAGTACAAGAACCTAGTATTCCAGAATAAGAAACCTTTCAGACGAGATTTCAGGGGTTACCTATATATCCAAGTAGTGTTCCCCACAAAATAAGTAAGTTTTGATTTTATGTTTATATCTCGAATACAATTTACTAACTGTGTGAAGCCTACTGACACATCATTAGTAAGACTTGTTTAAAAACAATTTTGTCTTTACAAATCTCTAGCATGCTGTGATAGTCCACCGATGTACTATCATCTCCTCTTTTTGCAACAGAACTCATTTTCATTTTTTTCAATTTTTTAAATTTTTCAAAATTTTCTTACTCCCCCTAAAATCAAAATATGTTTCAATTTTGATTTTTTGAGAAAAAAATTGAAAACAAACTATACAAGAAACTTGACAACATTATGTGAATTACTTCAATTCACCATTCTCGTGCAAAAACAATCAGAACTCCCCCTCACAACAAACTATTTTCCCATAATGATTTCAAAACACTTAAGTTTGTTTCAATCAAAATGGTTTTTCCGGAAAAATTAGTTTGTGTTCCAACCATTTGTAGATTTGGGGTTATCTCATCATCTTGTTTTCTTCAAATATTTTAAAGATTTATCATTTCCAGTTTACCATAAACCATCAGTAGAAAATCAAGTACAAATTAATGTCCCTGATTTACCACATGTAAATCGAAAAATCACCAAAGTGAAATTTCTCAAGAAATGTGCCGATTCATGATCCACGAAACCATCTTGGGATCTCCGGCAAGTCAGGTTTTTCTATTTAAACAATTTCACCCAAGCCTGACTGACCTTGGGTGATTTTGAATTCTTGCTCAACAATGGTGGAAAGTTTTCATCATCCATTGTTAAACTAGAATCTTCAACTTTTACCTCTACCAATGGCTCCTCTGGTTTTACCATACCAGAATCATTGCCTGAAGGTGGCTTGTCCGACTTTGATCTATCAGATTCATCGCCGACCTTTTCCTTCTTCTTCCCTCTCTGTTCTGTCCTCAGATTTGTATCTGATGAATTCGTCTTGCTTGTTTTTGCAACTGAAGGAGTCAATTCATCAGAACTTTTATTCTGTTTGTCCTGTGAACCCGAGGACAAAATCTTCTCGAGATATTCTCTCGCTTTCTTTCTCTTCTTCCTCAGTCGGTCTTTCTGCCCCTGAGAAAGTTTAACTTTCGTCTCTAGAACTTTCGGTTGTTGAACTTTTGGTTCTCGAACTTTTAGTTCTTCGGGCTTGACCTTGACTGGAATTCTTGCCACTTTCTGAGACATAACCCTTGATCTTCCCATTGATCTCCTCGGGCAATCTCGGGCAATATGACCTTTGATATTGCAGTTATAGCACCTCCTGGTCTCATATCTCCAGTACTGGCAATTAACAGCAATGTGTCCATGATAGCCGCAGCTGTAACACATTCTGTTATCGTACCAGTTATCACCGTTGTACCAAACACTCAAGTCGTAACACTGTTTGGCCTGATGATATTCCTTCCTCAACTTTGCTGGATTTGACGCTTTAGTATTGTGATCTGACCTGCACCACTTATTACCAACATTTTTTGAGTTTTCATTTTTTATTTTTTGTAAATTTTGTTTTTGATTGGATGATCGATCCGATGAACTTTTATTATCTTTTTGTTTCTGTTCTGCTTTCTTCTTCAAAGGCTTTTGCTTAGAACATTCACCTTTTTCGGTCGATTGCAAAACAGTTTTCTGAAATTTTTCTTTCAAATTTAAAAACAATTTTTGTTTTTCTTTTTTAACATTTTCATCATCGGATGCATCATCACAATCTTCAACTTTGACAGAGTCAAAGTTTGTGACACAATCACTTATTGGAACAGAGTTGATTGGTTTAGGACAAGGAAAACTCATCACAAAACCCTTCAACTTCTTTTCAAGTTCTTCAATCTTGACTCTTGAATTCTCAGCTTCACTTTCAAGCCGAGAGATTTTTCCAAGATGAGACTTGATTGAATTTTCATTTTCAAACTTCAAATTTTCAAGAACAGATGTTTTATCTTCCAGAACTTTTATCTGTTCTTGACATTTTGATTCATTCGCTTTCAAATTCTTATTCTCCAACTTGATCCAGAAATCTTCATCTTCTGATGATTTCTGTTTACTTTCAAGTTCTTCTTCCAACTTTTTGATTTTCATTTGAGCACATTCACCTTCTTTTTCAAGTTTAATGATTTTCTGAAGATGGGAATTTATCATTTTCTGTTTTTCAATGTTATTTTTGCTAAACACATTTCTCCCATCTTCAAGAATTTTCATTTGATTTTGAAAATCTTTCTCAATCTTTGTTTTTTCAGTTTCACAATTTTTAATCTTTTCTTCAAAAACTTTTCCTTTTTCTTTCAAACCTTTGTTCTCTAATGTCAAACTGTTCACACTACCCAACTATTCGACATTTTCGACTTTCAACTTCTCACAAATACCCTGAATCATAAGAATCTGTTTTTCGGCAGCATACTTCTCGTCGTTCAACTTTTTGACTTCATATACCAAATTTTCTGCCCCTTTCATGAGTTTGTCATTGTTTGTCTTCAAGTTGTCACATTTAGAGCATACCAACGTAGAACTTAAAGATCCAGACTCTACAGATTCTCTGATTTCTAAAGTTTCTTTTTTCTTTTTCTCATCCTTGATCACCATCTGTTCTTCAATCTTACCAATGAGTTGACAAATTGTCAATTGAGAAAATTCTTCTGAATGTTTCAACTTCAACAAATAATCTTCCCATTCTTCTTGAGGTAAAGCTTTGACAAATTTGTTGACCCATTTATCTGATTCTTTTGTAATATCTAAATCAGACATTGAACTAACAAGATGGATATATCTCTTAATGATACTCTTTGTATTTTCTCCTGGAAAACTTGAAAACGAATCAAATTCTGTTTCTAATTTCCTTATTTTATCCATTGTTTCCTGAGTCATATTAAACACATTGAAACCCATGATTTCTTAACTCGGTTTTTCAAAACACGGCAACAAATATTCGAACTAGTATGAACCAAATATGCGATCCAATAATCTGCCAAATAAGCGATCCAACCAAAAGTCCGAATACGCGATCCAACCGATGTTCGAATAAGCGGTTCAAAGAACTTGTCTGAAAAAGCGGTCCAAATCAATCTGAATAAGCGGTCCAGATTAGTTTGGATGAGCGATCCAGGAACTGATCGAAAAAGCGATCCAGATTTTGTTCAAATAAGCGGTTCAAAAATTTGTTGTTCGACCGAATAAGCGGTTCAGACTTGTACGGATAAGCGGTTCAGGGAGTTCGGATGAGCGGTCCACAGTCAATTTTGGAGCGGTCCACAGACAACCGACCGAATGAGCGGTTCACAACCGTCTGAATAAGCGGTTTCCAATCGTCCAAATGAGCGGGCCACAATCAAATCCACATTTCACCCACTTAAACTTCGAATTTTGATCCGAAACTTTCCAGGATTTATCTCTATGCCATCGCGCACAATCCCTGAGTTTTTCAGCAAATTTCGACCGTTGAAAGTGTCTGAATCTGAAAAAGAAGGTGTAGAAGTAAGAAAAAGAGACTAAATCCAGCTGATTTCTGCAGAGAACCTCCTCCTGAGCTCTGATACCACTTGTAGGATCGTGTGCTGACCCGAACGAGTCGTTCAGAGGCTTTCTCCTTGGTTTCAGGTGCGGAATTACAAGAAACTAAGGTAGAAACAGCAGGCAAATCACTTTTAACTACTTGTTTATTGATTTCAAACGTTTACTGATCAAATCTCGCACCGGCAGAGCTTCGGCACGATTTCTCTCCAACGTTACAAATGGAGTCGCTCATTGGGCTATTTATAGATATTAGGAACCGCTTATTGGACAGGTCCAATAAGCGATCCACACATGATGACACAAGAGCGGTCCCACCATGTGTCATATCGGCGGTCCATAAGCTGCTTTGCCGTTCGAGCAGTCCAAACATGTCCGCTCGAGCGGTCAAACCCTAATGGGCCTAATGAGCGATCCACTAACCTAAAACCTATACATTTTGACCATTTCTCGTATTTCAAGCCCCGATCTAACGTTCTAAGACAATGACTCGATACAAGACGTAATCAGCAGATGTAGTGCACCAACATAAGTGCTGAAAAATAAAAACAAAATAAAAACAGATAGACAAGATGAATCACTTGGATCCGACACGTGTATTAGTATAACCTTTGATTATTTTCACACTTTTGCACTTGTTTAAGAGATTATCTTAGTTATTGTATTAGGCCCCTCTTTTGAAGGCGACGTTACCCTCAACCCAGTAGTTTGAGTCAGCAAGGATACAATCCTAAAGGGTTGGATTATTGAAAGATAATGAATTAAGTTATTAATGCAAATTGTGGTAGGCCCCGCTTTCGGCGGTGACGTTACCCTCGGCTAAGTAGTCTGAGTCAGCAGGGATACAGTCCTAAATAGCCGGGTTATAGTATTAATAGTAGTTAACTTATGAGGGGTCAAAGAGTTTGGATCCCCGCCATCCAATACCTATGGGCATTGAAGGAGATCCTACTAAATTTGACCCAGGTCCCAAGCAGGACCTCTAAACGCTGAACAAGGGCAAGACCCTTACCAAACTGTTCCCTTAACCCCCGACCAGGTAGCCAACATACCTCCATATAGACCGTGGAGATATGAATGGTGAAAATCTTTTATTTTATATACACAGTAAAATAATGCCAAGACACCACGGGCAAACGATAAGGAAAGATCACCTTCAACATAAGCAACTAATTATTAAAGTCATTAATACAAAACCAAATAAAAAGTGCAAAAGATTGAAAATAAAAAGTATTATACTAAACACTTGTCTTCACCAAGTGATGTAAGAGACTTAGGCAAACATGGCCTTGATTGTCAAGAACTCTTACGATCAATCTTGGATCCCGAGACGACTCACACACTCTACGATGGACAATGGATGATGGTGGTGGATGATGGTGTTATGGTGGTGGTGGGTGGTGGATGAAGTGTGAGAGAGGTGGTGTGCCAAGGGATGAGATGGAATGAAACCAAGCACTCCTATTTATAGGCTGAACAGAAGGCTGGGCACGGCCCCGTGTCCGCTGGACACGCCCCCGTGCCCGTCTGACACTCTCTCTCCTCATTAATTGTAATTCGCAATTACAATTAATGCGCCTGCTGTACTCTCACCACGCCCCCGTGCCCGCTGGACACGGCCCCGTGGTGGGCAATGGAAGCTTCTATAAGTTTGTCTTTTATGCTGCTTCTTGGGCACGGCCCCGTGCTGGCTGAGCACGGGGCGTGTTCATACTTCTGCTTTCTCTTCTTTGCTTTGGAGGATGCCGTTGAGGGTCCGGGCAGTCTATTTTTATTCCTTTTCTTGTATTTATGCTAGAATTAGTTGTCTTTTTGCTTATTTTGTGAATTTGAGCTCATTTCATCTTGAAAATACAAAAGAAAGACAAAAACACTCTTTTTCCAACATTAGTACTTAAAAAGGGTTAGTTTTATGCCTTAATTGATGTGATTTATATGTTGTATTTTACACACATCAAATACCCCCACACTTGAACTTTTGCTTGTCCTCAAGCAAAACTCTTTAAATGTGGCTTACACTCCCAAATGGAATAGGTAGAAGAGAAAGTTTTTGGCTTGTCATAGAGTGTCGGGAATCCAAGATCTTTGTAAGTTTTATTTTTATTTATTTACAATCCTATTCATTATGATTTATTTAGAACATTTCACAAGATAAATTACTTATTCGGGCATAGCATGCCTTATTAAAATTCCATTTATATACAAGTTCACATACCTCACGGGAGATCACTCAACACTCGGCCGAAGGTGTAATTTTTTTAGTGAATCACTCGAGAGCGGCATGGAACTTACGCCTTCCATAGGCTTGCCAAGCAATCAATCCTCCTCCTTTTTAACTTTTTACCTTTGTAAATATCAAGAGGACTTTTTGGGTGAAGGGTTAGGCTTGGGTTAAAGGTGGGTGGTTGGGTTAGTGGTTAGTAAAAGGGCGAAAATCGTAAAAAGCATCGGTTTTCATGACACACCTTGTTTTTAGTGACTTTTTATTTTGAAGTATTTCTCCAAACAAGCCTTTATATAGCTTTTGTTTGTTTTTGACTTCATCATTTTTTTTTGATAAGTCACATAAAATAGCGAGCTTACGAAAAACCGAGCTTGTTACTAAAATAAAGGGTGAAAAATAAAAAAGGGTTTTTGGTGGGTAAAAAGGGTTTTAGGGTAATGAAATGAAAGGTTTAGGCTCAAAGGGGCTAACTAGGGGGATTTTGGGTAGGTGGTAAAAAAAATGAAAAATAATGGTGTAGAAAGAAAAATATGGTTAGTCCTAATGCCTCCATCACTTACTTACTTGGGTTTAAGTTGGTAAGGACCGGGAATGTATCGTCGTGGCAAGTTCTAGAGTTGTAAGAACCAAGCGGCTATTCACACAAGAAACGAAAAATGAGCATTTAGTCTAAAGATGTATATTTGTATGCTCAATAAAGGCTCAAAACTCACTTTTGTGGGAATGGGTTTTTAATGCGATTGTTGGTGCATTACGTCTATTGACTTCGTCTTGTATCATGTAATAGGATAGGTTAGGTTAGAATAACCAGTGCACGAGGTTCGAGAAATGAGAAACGGTTATATAGCATGTTGGACCGCTTATATGGACATTGTCCATAAAAGCGATCCACACCAACTTAGTTGGACCGCTTATAGAGCAGGTCACATAGGCGGTTCATGAACACTATAAATAGGTGACTGGTTATTTCATTTGTAACAGCTCAGAACTTGTAACGAAGTGCTGCCGATTTGCTTCCAGGTTGTAAACATTGCTAAAAATCAATAAAGTGAAGCATTATATTTAGTTTGAGCGTCTAATTCACTGATTCCGCCTTTGATTTGGAAAACGACTCTTCTGATCGACTCATTCAGGGTCAACAACGATCCAACAGCGATCAAGTATATATAATCGAATTTTTAACTAGACTTGTTATGCCGTTTCGTAATTTTCTTATGTTGGTTCTTTGTTATCACGACGCTATCGGTTGTAAATTTGTAAAAATATAACCTTTTTAGAACTTGTTATTCCCAAATTAAACCAAGACAAGTAAAAAAAAAAACGAAAAGTTTTTGAAAAAAATTTGGGGTGTTTAGCGGTTCCAATAGAGTTTTGTGTAAGGCTTGTAATTAGGATTCGCAAAATTCAAGGTTTTAGCATCCCCCCCCCCCACACTTAAATTACACATTGTCCTCAATCTGTCCCAAAAATAAGATTTTCGGTTGATTAGAATGTGTAAAAGTGGGTTAAAAAGCAAAGATTTATGTTACTGGCATCCTGGACACGGCCCCGTGGTGACCGGGCACGGCCCCGTGGTCAGGTGCCAGTAACAGAAATTAAAGAATAAGACAGAAGCTTGGACACGGGGGCGTGTCCGCTGAACACGGCCCGTGTCCAGTTACCTGAACTGGGCGTTTTTCTGCAGGTGGCTCAGCACGGGGCCGTGTTGGTTGGGCACGGCCCGTGTTGAGCCTTCTGTGATGGAGATTTGTGTCGGGTTGCTCTGTTCTTTGTGCATGGGGCCATTTTTCTCGTTCCCTTTTTCATCCATTACCACTACGAGCGTGTTTTATTTCTGCAAATTAAAACTAAAAGATTAAACTAAACTAAGGATAGTTCCGCGGAATGCCTCCGTGGTGCGCCACGTTTATAAGGGTCCTTGGCTAGACCTAATGCGAGGTTATATGTTTTCTGAGTGGGATGCCTGGCGTCCCATGTTACACCGTCGGAGAGCAGCATCCAAGCTCGAATCAATAACCTTCATGTAATTGACCGGGTCGTCGTCCTCTATTCTCTTCCCAACTCCGAACTTCACTTCATCATCCCCATACCTCAAGGTGAGTGTCCCGTCATTCATATCTACCACTGCTTGGGCGGTGGCAAGGAAGGGTCTCCCTAGTATAAGGGGGACCTCGGTGTCTTCCTCCATATCGAGTATGACAAAGTCAGCTGGATAAACGAATCTGCTTACCTTTACCGAGACATTCTCGATGACACCTTGTGGGAATTTGACGGATCGATCAGCGAGTTGTATGCTCATTTTTGTAGGGCTCGTGGTTCCTAAGCCGAGTCTTTTGAACATTGATGAGGGCATGAGGTTAATGCTAGCCCCAAGGTCGGCTAAGGCATTACGAACGGGCGATTCCCCTATTGAGCAAGGAATCGTGAAGCTTCCGGGATCGATTTTCTTTTGGGGAAGTTTATTGAGTACGAGGGCAGAGCATTCTTCGCCTAAATTGACAAATTGCAAACTTTCAATTTTCTTTTTATGTGTAAAGAAGTCCCTCATGAATTTAGAGTACTTGGGCATTTGGGTTAGGACTTCGATAAAAGGAATATTGACATGCAATTGTTTTAACAGACTTTCGAACTTTGCGAATTGCTCATTGGTCTTTTGACGAATTAACTTACCGGGGTATGGAACTCGAGGAGCCTTGGTAGGCTCTGGTGACGGAGGGGAGTTCTTTTCCTGCAGAGGTGTGGGTACTGTTTCTTCCGTTGGTGGTAGCACTTTTGCAGGCCCTACGGTGCGGTTCCGTAGTGTGATGTGGTGAACTTGCGCTTTTGGGTTCGTTTCGGTATTGCTAGGTAATGCGCCTTGCGGTCTCTCGGAAAAATTTTGAGCTATTTGATTTAATTGTTTTTCTATGTTTTGAATACTAGCTTGTTGATTTCTAAAATTTGATTCTAATTGTAGAAATCTTTCCGAGTTTTTCTTATCAGTGTCGGAGACGAGGCGAGATACAGTATCTTCGAGCCTTTCTCGTCCACTTTGTTGTTGAGTGAAATTTTGTGACTCATTTCTTGGTTGTTGAAAGTTTGTTCGTTGGGTTTGTTGGTTACTACTATTGCCGGGTTCCCTCCAACCAAGGTTTGGGTGGTTTCGCCATCCTTGGTTGTAAGTTCCCGTTGGGGGACCCGACGGCCTAGGTCTATTATCAATGTAGTTTACCATTTCTTGTTGATCGTCTGTTTCTTTCATACAACTCCAATTTTCATGTGACCCACCACACCCTTCACAAGCCATAACCGAGACTGTTTTTGTCATTTCCAATTTTTTTATCTTTGAAGAAAGGGCCTCGATTTGGGCTTGTAAAGAAGTGCTTTCATCGACCTTATGGGCGCCCGGGGCGATAGACTTATTTCCCCGGGGGGTGTGCCATTGAAAATTGGTTTGAGCAATTTCCTCAATTTGATTATATATTTCGTGTGGGCGTCGATTACCTAAAAGTCCCCCGGAGCTAGAATCAAGTGTCTGCCTAGTGTGTGGCAACAATCCATTATAGAAAGTGGATACTTGTTGCCATATTGCAAGGCGGTGATGGGGACACTTGCGTAATAGCTCCTTGAACCTTTCCCAAGTTTCATATAAGGATTCCCCGTACTCTTGTGAATATGTATTAATTTCAGTCATTAACTTAGCAGTTTTAGCGGGAGGGAAATACTTATATAGAAATTTTTGGGCTAGTTCATCCCAGGTGTTTACCGATCCAGCTGGGAGGGCGTTGAGCCAAGCTTTCGCTCGGTCTTTTAGTGAGAAGGGAAACATACGGAGGCGGATGGCGTCGTTTGATGCTCCATTGATCCGAAAGGTATCACATATTTCCAAGAAATTAGTTATATGTAGATGGGGATCCTCGTCCGCAAGCCCATGGAAGGTTGCGGAGTTTTGGAGCATTTGTATCAAATGCGGCCGGAGTTCGAAGTTATTAGCTTCGACATTCGGAGCATTGATAGCGGCGCCTAGATTACCTACGGTGGGTCGTAGATAATCCATAAGGGTACGTTGGTCCGCCATGGGAGGTGGATCACCCGAAACCTTCTCTTGGTTTTTGGCTTTTAACCTTTTTCTGAGAAAGCGTTTGGGTTCTTCTAGTGGTTCTTTTATGTCTTTATTGGAACTGGAGCTCATACACTACGTGAGGTTGGCGTCGGGTTCCAAGTCCTGCAATAAAAATAGAAAAGAATGTTGGTCAGGAGGTTCACCACGGCCCCGTGTTTAGTGAACACGGCCCGTGGTCGGAGTTTCAGTGATTGTTTTCCAAATCCCCAGTTACTGGAAGTTGGACACGGCCCCGTGTTGCACCGGCACGGCCCCGTGGTCAGCCTTCTGTAACTTGGAAAACAAAAACTGCCAGTAACGATGCTGGGCACGGCCCGTGTCCGACCAGGCACGGCCCGTGCTGAGCCCTGCAGAAGCTAAAAAACTAAAAAAATCCTAAAAATTAAAAAGAAAAATAAAAATATGATTAGGCCGTTGATTCCTAACTTTCTTAAAATCCTTGTGTCCCCGGCAACGGCGCCAAAAACTTGATGTGCGTGAAGTGTGTTATATTTTTGATGTATATTTAAGCCCCTTTTACACTTTTAGCCAAGTTTTAAATTTATAAAACACGATATTTACTAACACTAAACACACATATGGGCAAGTGCACCCATCGTGAACGTAGTATAGTGTTGGTAAGATACCGAGGTCGACCAAGGACACAAGAGCTTTTAATACCGGTTTATCCTCAACGTCTAATCAAATCAAAAAGTGAGAAAAATGTTTTTAACTAAGAAAATAAAAACTAACTAAGTGCTGAAAAATAAAAATAAAATAAAAACAGATAGACAAGATGAATCACTTGGATCCGACACGTGTATTATTATAACCTTTGATTATTTTCGCACTTTTGCACTTGTTTAAGAGATTATCTTAGTTATTGTAGTAGGCCCCTCTTTTGAAGGCGACGTTACCCTCAACCCAGTAGTTTGAGTCAGCAAGGATACAATCCTAAAGGGTTGGATTATTGAAAGATAATGAATTAAGTTATTAATGCAAATTGTGGTAGGCCCCGCTTTCGGCGGTGACGTTACCCTCGGCTAAGTAGTCTGAGTCAGCAGGGATACAGTCCTAAATAGCCGGGTTATAGTATTAATAGTAGTTAACTTATGAGGGGGTCAAAGAGTTTAGATCCCCGCCATCCAATACCTATGGGCATTGAAGGAGATCCTACTAAATTTGACCCAGGTCCCAAGCAGGACCTCTAAACGCTGAACAAGGGCAAGACCCTTACCAAACCGTTCCCTTAACCCCCGACCAGGTAGCCAACATACCTCCATATAGACCGTGGAGATATGAATGGTGAAAATCTTTTATTTTATATAGACAGTAAAATAATGCCAAGACACCACGGACAAACGATAAGGAAAGATCACCTTCAACATAAGCAACTAATTATTAAAGTCATTAATACAAAACCAAATAAAAAGTGCAAAAGATTGAAAATAAAAAGTATTATACTAAACACTTGTCTTCACCAAGTGATGTAAGAGACTTAGGCAAACATGGCCTTGATTGTCAAGAACTCTTACGATCAATCTTGCATCCCGAGACGACTCACACACTCTACGATGGACAATGGATGATGGTGGTGGATGATGGTGTTATGGTGGTGGTGGGTGGTGGATGAAGTGTGAGAGAGGTGGTGTGCCAAGGGATGAGATGGAATGAAACCAAGCACTCCTATTTTTAGGCTGAACAGAAGGCTGGGCACGGCCCCGTGTCCGCTGAACACACCCCCGTGCCCGTCTGACACTCTCTCTCCTCATTAATTGTAATTCGCAATTACAATTAATGCGCCTGCTGTACTTTCACCACGCCCCCGTGCCCGCTGGACACGGCCCGTGGTGGGCAATGGAAGCTTCTATAAGTTTGTCTTTTATGCTGCTTCTTGGGCACGGCCCCGTGCTGGCTGAGCACGGGGCGTGTTCAGACTTCTGCTTTCTCTTCTTTGCTTTGGAGGATGCCGTTGAGGGTCCGGGCAGTCTATTTTTATTCCTTTTCTTGTATTTATGCTAGAATTAGTTGTCTTTTTGCTTCTTTTGTGAATTTGAGCTCATTTCATCCTGAAAATACAAAAGAAAGACAAAAACACTCTTTTTCCAACATTAGTACTTAAAAAGGGTTAGTTTTATGCCTTAATTGATGTGATTTATATGTTGTATTTTACACACATCAACTCCGTCTGTTCATTTTGTTTCTGAAGAATGACCGTTAAGGAAATGACAGGACATTACTTTGCATATCGCTGATGGTTATTTGGCAGAGTCACAAATAGACTCCTACGAATGAATTTCGGGACGAAATTTCCTAAAGTAGGGGAGACTGTGACACCTGTGTCACCACGACCATCAAACAAATACCAAGCCGATGAAATATCATATTTCATACTTGGGATCTTGTATAAATATGTGTATCTATTGCACATATCAATTCTTGTTCAATTTCAAACTTTATGTCGCTTTCTGGAGAATTATACGCAAACTGGTGCGTAAACGTACTCAGTTTAAATGCGACAAATACTCCGGAACATCAACATATGCTTAACATACCTTAAATAACCTCTACATAACTTAGAAATAAGTTTTGAAGGCTTTGGTATGGCAAAAACAAGTTAATTCGCTTACAGGGACTAAACTTGACAAACTGTGAAAGTATGCCAATTTGAACTGTAACGAACATTCCGGAACATGTCCATAAGTTAAACATACCCTAAATATTCTTTACATAGCTTAGAAATAGGCTGTGAGGGGTTTGGTATGCTAAAATAAACTTTTGGGTCATTCAGGGACTAAAAGTGTCAAAAAGAACACAAGTTTGCACTTTCACGCATAACTTACGTTCTGAATACATCCGTACATCCAAAAATTTATGTAAACATCCTTATATTATGCCTTAGTGTATGGCATGAGAAAAATCCATTCGTCGCGCAATTTGGATCGCCTTTCGCGCTTATGCGCATTCCGTCGTAATTAACCGAACATCGCGACCGTACGGCCAAACGAACCGACATCCGAGATATTTTTGAGCACATTTTAAGTTCCCTATACTTTAACTTCATTTTAGAGCTTTGAAATGGGGTTAACGGGGCTTAAACATGTCAAAAATGCATCAAATACCAAGTTTTGGCACAACAGGGACCAAAACTGTAAATCTGCCAAACTGATGGCTTACGGACCGTAAGCCATCACCCTTACGGTCCGTAAGGAGTCCCCAGAACAGCAGATTCACCATTTAATGTTGTTGCCTCTTCAAGTTAGTGAAAGGCCAAAACTTCCTTGTCTCTTCCCGCCAATAAGGGGCAAGATCAGAGGTACCATAACATTGTGACAAGTGTACGGGCAAGATCAAAGCACGTTAATCGATAAACGATCCTAACGGTCATGCTTTTCCTATAAATACCCCCCCTGGTGTAAAACCCACAAGAATCTGATCTAAAACTCTAAGTTGGAGCCATTGCTTCATATCTGAGTTCCTTGGATCGAGTATTCCTTCGTTGTTTTATCGCTTTTCGAGTACGAAAGTCGAACTATGTTTGACTTTCTGCATTGACCAGTTTATGGTCGATGCGAAGTTCGTTGGAACTTCATAACGTGAGCGTGATCACGGTGGTTATAGTCCCTAGTGACTACACCTACTGATTTCCACGTTATCTAGGCTCAGTGACGAGTCGTAGTTTCGGCCAAAATGCGCATTCTTGCGTATTTTGTAACCAAACTACTCGTGAGCATCAAAGCCGTTTGTTTTGATGCCAAACCTGTTTTCTAAACTTAATTAAGCATGTTCTAACATGCTTAGCTCGTTACTTTTAGTTTAGTGCATATATAGGGTCGTAAGGTAAGCGATCTAAACCATCGCTTATACTTTCGAACCCGACCCATTTGGTCGATCATTAGGATCCGACCAAACACATTAGGTGACCATAGCTATAACCTTCCGAGGTTATACCTTGTGGTCACGATGTTAGGCGTTCCAGACGCGTTCTACGCGAACGACGCGTAAGGTAGCATAAGCTACCTAAACGGGTCGTAATGGGTCGCAAGCACTTAGGTTAGGTTTCATTTTAGTATGCAGGCTTTGTTAAACCATATTTCACGAGTCTCCATACTCGTTTGGTTTACGAACCCGCATACTATCCGATCCTTCCGATTTTAGTCCGGTATATTAATATAGCTACCTATTAGGTGCCGTTTGATATTCCGTGATCTCTAGCATTATCTAGTTATTATACAAGAATTTCAAAGCAATCTCAGGTGAGTACATTGAACCCCTCTTTAACTGTTTTCCAAACTGTTTTGGGGTGGAACACATGTGCCTACCTGTTACTTTCATGTTTTCCATGTTTTCACATCATATACCTGCTACGTTCGTTAGTACATATTAGTACATGATTTCACTACATTTCATGCTATGTATACCCATTGTGTGCGTACTTAGTACATTGCTTTACAATACATTTCATGCTATGTATGCCCATTGTGTGTGTACTTAGTACATTGCTTTACAATACATTTCATGCTACGTACGCCCATTGTGTGCATACGTAGTACATTGTTTCACATTGCAATTCTGTTGCATATGCTCATCCAGCATATGAACACATTATACTACATTTTGAACTGTTGTACTCTACAATACCTTTCATGCTACGTACGCCCATTGTGTGCATACGTAGTACATTGTTTCACATTGCATTTCTGTTGCATATGCTCATCCAGCATATGAACACATTATACTACATTTTGAACCGTTGTACTCTACAATACCTTTCATGCTACGTACGCCCATTGTGTGCATACGTAGTACATTGTTTCACATTGCATTTCTGTTGCATATGCTCATCCAGCATATGAACACATTATACTACATTTTGAACCGTTGTAACCATTTGACTATGTGAACCGTCTTAACCCTTCGATTATATGAAACGTTTGTAACTATTGAACCGTGTAAACCAGTTGTATCCGTTGACATAACTTACAGTTGACAATAGACATTTGACTATACATAAACATTTCTACCGTTGTTAAACATTTCATCTTGATGGTTTGGTTTGAGTAAGTGATTTAAGTAACGAGGCGTGTGTAATATGATACAAGCATGGTGGATATGCCGCTGGTACTTCCTATATATAAGTGTTTGTATGGTATTACATATCGTAGCGTTATTTAAATCATTTCAATTTGATACATAGAACGTTTTATACAAATAACACGCTTTTCACAAGACACTGAATTACAAACAACATATCTTATACAAATTCATTTTTACATGGTTATTCAGTTAACCATGCGTTGTTCTCTTATTTATACATATCATCTGATCTTACCCTTTTTCAAATGATTTACAAGACAAAGCAAATTACAAGGTTCATGACTAAACATTTTCTCAAACATAAGTCATGAATTCCGTTTTCACAAAACCAATGTATCTCACAGGCATTTTTATGCTGACGTACCTATTTTCACATGTGTTTTCAGGAGATGATGCATAGGACTTATCAAGACATACTTAGGCGAACCTGTGCCTTAGTGACTTAAAACGAGACAAGAACTAGTTAATTTATGTTATGTATTCTTTGGTTCTTGTTTAAGACAATGTAAACTTTCATGTTTGATTAATAAAACGAAACTTCGTTTACCATGGATTTGAAACAATTGATTCTGTTACAACACTCCCCGACATTTCCGCCACGATTTGTATTTTCTACATGGTCGGGGTGTGACAGAAAAGTTGGTATCAGAGCCAATGGTTATAGGGAATTAGGTTATTAGTAATGCTTTGACCTAGTCTATAACCTTCCTAGGACCCTAACGCGAGTTTACTTGCGTTTAGTCACAAAACAATACCGTCACCTATCCTTAGGCGACGACCACAACAAGAACATAAATTTCAAAACCGCTTTGAAAACTAATCATCTGTTCTAGGATGATTGATTACTAGGTTTTGAACCCTCTGTTATAAGGTTTTGAACCCCTTTGAGTTTTCAAAACTCTCGTCAAAGTTTTGGGTCCTAAATAGTGTGAACACGTGCAAACTGGAAGAGTGAATGCCTGTACCCTGGGTTTTCTGTCTAAGGTTAGAGTGTTCGTACAAATCCACATAATCGGACCATTCACTCTTACCTGGGAACTCTTGGGGTGAGTGTCCACTTATAGGCGAGCATGTCTTCGCGATACACTATGAGGATCTATTTACTTTGATTCAGCCTTGGTGTTGTTTGTTTGCTTCGTGGATTCAAACAAATGACCCTCAACCATGATTATGGCCGGTAATTGTAACATCCTATTCTTACCCAATGCCATTTCATTTGTTTTCTTTCTTGTCTCTCATTTAGAATGCCTCCTCGACGCGAAAACCAGATAGCGACTGCAGAACTGGCAGAGATCATTGCACAGCAAATGGCTGCTCAATTCCCAAACCTCTTTGCTCAATGGAACCAAGCCAACAACAACAATAATGCCCACTGCAACTTCAAGACGTTCAACTCAGCTAAGCCATCAAAGTTTTCTGGGTCTCAAGGAGCGATTGCACTTCTACAATGGTTCGAGAGTTTAGAGAACACCTTTAGACATGTTCAATGTCCAAACGAGCGAAAGGTAGAATTCGCATCTAGCGTCTTTGAGAAACGAGCTTTGACATGGTGGAATGGGGTGATGAGAGATAGGGGTGCCGATGTGGCACTAGCTCAAACATGGCAAGAGCTTCGAGCTCTGATGATGAAGGAATTCTGTCCTCGTCACGAGATCAGGGCCTTGGAAACGGAGTTCGACGATCTTAAACAAGTTAGCGGTGAGCATCGAGCCTACACGGACCGTTATGAGGAGTTAAGTTTGTTATGACCGGATATGGTTACACCTTTGGATAAGGCAATCGAAAAGTACATTGATGGCCTCCCTGACTCAATACAAGACATTGTGACTGGTAGCAACCCTACTACAGTCAGACAGGCCATTGAGCTATCTGCAACCTTGACTGAATCAAAGATCAGGAAAGGTAAACTTTTCCGAAAAGGTGACAAGAAACCGGTCGGGGAATCGAACCCAATCGAGGAATCAAAGACCATGGATGAACAGACTGAATCTCCTAAGAAGTCAAAGAAGCGAAAGGCTTTTCAGAACTTCGCCGTGGTCGCTCACAATGGTCAAGCCAACCAACCAGCTCAACCCCCTGCTAGAAAACCATACAAGGGAACTGCACCCTTGTGCAACCAATATAGCCTCCATCATCACGCCAATGTACAGTGCCGCAAATACCAAACTTGTGGGCTTATAGGCCACACAGCAAGAATCTGCCCAGCTGCAGCTGCACCAAACCAAGCTGGCAACAATCCCGCTCAAGGTCGTTTGCTACCAGGTTCTTGTTTCAACTGTGGCGAGATGGGTCATTTCCGAAGAAATTGCCCAAAGCTTGCTAATGCAAATCCAGCACAAGGATTATCATCTGACTGACTAGAAGACAACATCGTTTAGAAATAATCACGTCTTATGTATTATTTTCTTTTGTTGTCAAAGTCCAAGAAACAGTTGTTATCGTTGTTTATAAATAAATCTTTTATTTACATTGCAATGTATTGCTGTAGTTGCATGTATAAACGACATATCCCTTACAATACCGACAATCAAGAAACCGTATTCCTTGAAGAACAAACTACCCCCAAAATTCTCCCATTCTATAATCACTTGCGTCTTCCACAAAATTCCTAAGTACCCGTTTATTCTAAGGAAACGAAGTACAAGGCGCAGGTTACAACACAAGACGAATACCCAAAGTACCACTATAAATCCTTAATAGGGTGCCTAAGGACCTCCCGTAAGTCTTTAAATTGTTGTATACCTTCATTCGAATATGGTGATTCCTTGTAATCAAAAACTGAATTTTGGGAGATCTTTCTATCTTCTCAGATAGATTCCAGTGAACATTGAGACCCGTCGATTGGTTTCCATATCCGTATTCAATCAATAACAAGTTAACAACGAATTATAATTAAGTTAAACAATTATGTGACTTTGTGCTTATGTGTTCCCTTATGTGTTATTGTGTGATCCAAATTATGTTATCCAAATCCTCGTAGAATCCTACATCCTTGTACAAGAGATTCATCGTAGGATACCCAAAGGTATTACTTAAAATCCTTAATGGACTTCTATGTTATAGTTAAGTCCCTTGGATTATAAAGTACTACTTCATAATTAGACCCCTTGAGTGGTCTAGATAAACAGATTGATCCAAAAATCTGGCTAGGGATATCATGTGATGATATAGCTGAAAGGACTCCTTGGTAGCCTGACTAAGAAGATCCCCTGTCGATCTAATTAAAAGGAACCGATGGAAGTCTAGTCACCCTCATCACAAGTTTGATATCCTTCCCCAAAACATTACAAAACAAACTGTGCGGACTGTGCAAGGGATTACGTAATTATGGATGCATACATAATTATGGAATTTTGTGCACAGAAACCACAGCAAGTTCTGTCATGTGTCTAGAGTTAACCCTATTCATTTCCAACTCTGACGAAGCAACCGTTGAAAATGACTCCGTTAGTTCATTTTCGTTTCTAACGATTTATCCGTTGGGGAAATGAATATCCGTTGTGAAATCCTTCATTTCCAACTCTGATGAAGCAACCGTTGAGAATGAATCCGTTAGTTCATTTTCGTTTCTGACGATTTATCCGTTGGGGAAATGAATATCCGTTGTGTAATCCTTCATTTCCAACTCTGATGAAGCAACCGTTGAGAATGAATCCGTTAGTTCATTTTCGTTTCTGACGATTTATCCGTTGGGGAAATGAATATCCGTTGTGTAATCCTTCATTTCCAACTCTGATGAAGCAACCGTTGAGAATGAATCCGTTAGTTCATTTTCGTTTCTGACGATTTATCCGTTGGGGAAATGAATATCCGTTGTGTAATCCTTCATTTCCAACTCTGATGAAGCAACCGTTGAGAATGAATCCGTTAGTTCATTTTCGTTTCTGGTGATTTATCCGTTGGGGAAATGAATATCCGTTGTGTAATCCTTCATTTCCAACTCTGATGAAGCAACCGTTGAGAATGAATCCGTTAGTTCATTTTCGTTTCTGATGATTTATCCGTTGGGGAAATGAATATCCGTTGTGTAATCCTTCATTTCCAACTCTGATGAAGCAACCGTTGAAAATGACTCCGTTAGTTCATTTTCGTTTCTGAAGATTTATCCGTTGGAGAAATGAATATCCGTTGTGAAATCCTTCATTTCCAACTCTGAGGAAGCAACCGTTGAAAATGACTCCGTTAATTCGTTTCTAAAGATTTACCCATTGAGGAAATAAATATCCGTTGTGTAATCCCTCATTTCCAACTCTGAGGAAGCAACCATTGAAAATGACTCTGTTAGTTCATTTTCGTTTCTGAAGATTTATCTGTTGAGGAAATGAATATCCGTTGTGTAATCCTTCATTTCCATTTCTGATGAAGCAACCATTGAAAATGACTCCGTCTGTTCATTTCATTTCTGAAGAATGACCGTTAAGGAAATAACAGGACATTACTTTGCATATCGCTGATGGTTATTTGGCAGAGTCACAAATAGACTCCTACGAATGAATTTCGGGACGAAATTTCCTAAAGTAGGGGAGACTGTGACACCTGTGTCACCGCGACCATCAAACAAATACCAAGCCGATGAAATATCATATTTCATACTTGGGATCTTGTATAAATATGTGTATCTATTGCACATATCAATTCTTGTTCAATTTCAAACTTTATGTCGCTTTCTGGAGAATTATACGCAAACTGGTGCGTAAACGTACTCAGTTTAAATGCGACAAATACTCCGGAACATCAACATATGCTTAACATACCTTAAATAACCTTTACATAACTTAGAAATAAGTTTTGAAGGCTTTGGTATGGCAAAAACAAGTTAATTCGCTTACAGGGACTAAACTTGACAAACTGCAAAAGTATGCCAATTTGAACTGTAATGAACATTCCGGAACATGTCCATAAGTTAAACATACCCTAAATATCCTTTACATAGCTTAGAAATAGGCTTTGAGGGGTTTAGTATGCTAAAATAAACTTTTGGGTCATTCAGGGACTAAAAGTGTCAAAAAGTGCACAAGTTTGCACTTTCACGCATAACTTACGTTCTGAATACATCCGTACATCCAAAAATTTATGTAAACATCCTTATATTATGCCTTAGTGTATGGCATGAGAAAATCCATTCGTCGCGCAATTTGGATCATCTTTCGCGCTTATGCGCATTCCGTCGTAATTAACCGAACATCGCGACCGTACGGCCAAACGAACCGACATCCGAGATATTTTTGAGCACATTTTAAGTTCCCTATACTTTAACTTCATTTTAGAGCTTTGAAATGGGGTTAACGGGGCTTAAACATGTCAAAAATGCATCAAATACCAAGTTTTGGCACAATAGGGACCAAAACTGTAAATCTGCCAAACTGATGGCTTACGGACCGTAAGCCATCACCCTTACGGTCCGTAAGGAGTCCCCAGAACAGCAGATTCACCATTTAATGCTGTTGCCTCTTCAAGTTAGTGAACGGCCAAAACTTCCTTGTCTCTTCCAGCCAATAAGGGGCAAGATCAGAGGTACCATAACATTGTGACAAGTGTACGGGCAAGATCAAAGCACGTTAATCGATAAACGATCCTAATGGTCATGCTTTTCCTATAAATACCCCCCCCCCTTGGTGTAAAACCCACAAGAATCTGATCTAAAACTCTAAGTTGGAGCCATTGCTTCATACCTAAGTTCCTTGGATCGAGATTAGCATTCGGGGACCCTTTGTAAGTATTCCTTCGTTGTTTTATCGCTTTTCGAGTCCGAAAGTCGAACTATGTTTGACTTTCTGCATTGACCAGTTTATGGTCGATGCGAAGTTCGTTGGAACTTCATAACGTGAGCGTGATCACGGTGGTTATAGTCCCTAGTGACTACACCTACTGATTTCCACGTTATCTAGGCTCAATGACGAGTCGTCGTTTCGGCCAAAATGCGCATTCTTGCGTATTTTGTAACCAAACTACTCGTGAGCATCAAAGCCGTTTGTTTTGATGCCAAACCTGTTTTCTAAACTTAGTTAAGCATGTTCTAACATGCTTAGCTCGTCACTTTTAGTTTAGTGCATATATAGGGTCGTAAGGTGAGCGATCTAAACCATCGCTTATACTTTCGAACCCGACCCATTTGGTCGATCATTAGGATCCGACCAAACACATTAGGTGACCATAGCTATAACCTTCCGAGGTTATACCTTGTGGTCACGATGTTAGGCGTTCCAGACGCGTTCTACGCGAACGACGCGTAAGGTAGCATAAGCTACCTAAACGGGTCGTAATGGGTCGCAAGCACTTAGGTTAGGTTTCATTTTAGTATGTAGGCTTTGTTAAAACATATTTCACGAGTCTCCATACTCGTTTGGTTTACGAACCCGCATACTATCCGATCCTTCCGATTTTTGTCCGGTATATTAATATAGCTACCTATTAGGTGTCGTTTGATATTCCGTGATCTCTAGCATTATCTGGTTATTATACAAGAATTTCAAAGCAATCTCAGGTGAGTACATTGAACCCCTCTTTTACTGTTTTCCAAACTGTTTTGGGGTGAAACACATGTGCCTACCTGTTACTTTCATGTTTTCCATGTTTTCACATCATATACCTGCTACGTTCGTTAGTACATATTAGTACATGATTTCACTACATTTCATGCTATGTATGCCCATTGTGTGCGTACTTAGTACATTGCTTTACAATACATTTCATGCTATGTATGCCCATTGTGTGCGTACTTAGTACATTGCTTTACAATACATTTCATGCTACGTATGCCCATTGTGTGCATACGTAGTACATTATTTCACATTGCATTTTTGTTGCATATGCTCATCCAGCATATGAACACATTATACTACATTTTGAACCGTTGTACTCTACAATACCTTTCATGCTACGTACGCCCATTGTGTGCATACGTAGTACATTGTTTCACATTGCATTTCTGTTGCATATGCTCATCCAGCATATGAACACATTATACTACATTTTGAACCGTTGTAACCATTTGACTATGTGAACCATCTTAACCCTTCGATTATATGAACCGTTTGTAACCATTGAACCGTGTAAACCAGTTGTATCCGTTGACATGACTTACAGTTGACAATAGACATTTGACTATACATAAACATTTCTACCGTTGTTAAACATTTCATCTTGATGGTTTGGTTTGAGTAAGTGATTTAAGTAACGAGGCGTGTGTAATATGATACAAGCATGGTGGATATGCCGCTGGTACTTCCTATATATAAGTGTTTGTATGGTATTACATATCGTAGTGTTATTTAAATCTTTTCAATTTGATACATAGAACATTTTATACAAATAACACGCTTTTCACAAGACACTGAATTACAAACAACATATCTTATACAAACTCATTTTTACATGGTTATTCAGTTAACCATGCATTGTTCTCTTATTTATACATATCATCTGATCTTACCGTTTTTCAAATGATTTACAAGACAAAGCAAATTACAAGGTTCATGACTAAACATTTTCTCAAACATAAGTCATGAATTCCGTTTTCACAAAACCAATGTATCTCACAGGCATTTTTATGCTGACGTACCTATTTTCACATGTGTTTTCAGGAGATGATGCATAGGACTTATCAAGACATACTTAGGCAGACCTGTGCCTTAGTGACTTAAAACAAGACAAGAACTAGTTAATTTATGTTATGTATTCTTTGGTTCTTGTTTAAGACAATGTAAACTTTCATGTTTGATTAATAAAACGAAACTTCGTTTACCATGGATTTGAAACAATTGATTCTGTTACAACACTCCCCGACATTTCCGCGACGTTTTGTATGTTCTACGTGGTCGGGGTGTGACAAGAATGGATACATAAACAATAGTAACTTAATAACAACATAGTATACCTGATATAACGTGTGTTAAGCCTCTTTTATAACGTGTGTTAAGACTTCCAGAATGTGTTAAGTCCATACCGTTTTAACATCGTGTACTAGACAAAACAATAAGAGTCTCACATTACATATTACTAGTAAACGAAAATACATAGCACTAAGAAAATGATGTACCGGTAATTTTGGAATATATAATATGAAACAGGTCATTTGTTTTGCACATTTTGGAATGTATAACATGTGTTAAGCCTCTGTTATAATCTTTTTGTGACCTGACATGTATTCATGTATAAGCTAGTGGTTTACAAAACACCATAATGTGTATATACTGATCTAACATGTGTTACAATTTATCTGTTCGGAACATGTAATTTCTTAACATGTGACAAGGGTGAAAACAGTCGACGGGGGTGATGAATTTAATGGTGAGCTTAGTTAATATTGTAATCTTGTTGTAACCCCACTTGTATACATATAATAACATGTAAGCATCCATTATAACCCGACTTGTATTCATGTATATGAAAGTGGTTTGCAAAACACCATGATGTGCATATACTGATCGTAACACGTGTACAAGTTAATATGGAATTATAATCTTGGTTTAACCCAACATGGTGTCATGTATAAACTAGTGGTTTCCAAAACACCATGATTTGTATATACATACTGTAACATGTGTTACGCGCCTGACATGTATAACGTGTGTTAAGCCTCTATTATAACGTGTGTTAAGACTTCCAGAATGGATGCATAAACTCCAATAGTAACTTAATAACAATATAGTATACTTGATATAACGTGTGTTAAGACTTCCAGAATGTGTTAAGTCCATACCGTTTTAACATCATGTACTAGACAATACAAAATAAGAGTCTCACATTACATATTACTAATAAACGAAAATACATAGCACTAAGAAAATGGTGGAGCTTCCTTTTACAGTCTGCCTTAGCTTTTCAGCTGCTATAACACGTGTTAGTTGTGTTGTGCTGTAACATAAATGTCACACCCTGGCTTTGCGGAAGCGTGGTTAATTTGGTGTGACTTCTTAATACCATAGCTTAACCATAACAAAGCTATATGAAATAAAACCATGCAAGATCATCCATTTAATTAAGTTTTAAAAACCAAATACAACAACATTGTATCAACAGAAACACATTCTAACGACATAAACATTGTTCCACAAACACAAACATCAACAAACATAAACACAGTTTAAGGACTGTGACTTGTCCAGGAAAGAGTCACATTCCCTAAACCCGGATGACCTCGTAACTAGTGCAGTGGGAAAACGTGTCATACCGCGCCAGATCCTTTAATTCCCTGAAATACATGTAAGTTGAAAAATCAACAATAATGTTGAGCGAGTTCATGTGTAAGAGAGTAAATAAACCTTTGTAAGTACAAAAATCCTGGTATGTAGCAAATAAGGGAATTGAGGTCACCAATGGTTTGCAAGGCCATTGATATGTGTGAAGTGCAAGTAGGGAGACTCAAACCTAGCGGATTTATGCGTTGGGCACAAAGTCACCCCGAGGTCCGTTTCTAGTTTGGCCTGGGGCTGGGCTCGCTACACCCAGATAGATCTACCGCTCCTGTCCCTCGGTCCTACCATGAGGACTAATGGCCTCATGTTGCTCCTACCCACTCACATGATCTAAGTAGTAAACCTCCTTACGCTAACCATACCATGTGTAAAGTACTTGTAATCATAGTAACATGTATTTCACCCCCGCAATTTATAAAACTGAAAACAGTTAAGAGACAAGGGGGACATGAACTCACAGTGGGGCGTCTCTACCAAGTATACCTCCAAATCAAGCAGTTGTGCGACGACCTACATGTACTAACTCTATTAGACGGACGGCCGTGCCTTAGCTTTATGGTTTAAGTTTTGGGAAATAGTTAGACAACTATTTCGTGTTTACATTCTGTGCATACTTGGTAATTATTTTCCTTCCCAAGGATGGGGGATTTAATACATGTGCGTTCGAAATATATTATTAAGTCTCACTTAAAATATATTTTATTTCTAACTCCAAAATATAAATATTTTTCTCAAAAATATTATATTTTTATTTCACATAATGTTCCCAAAATAATACCTTGACAAAAATACGCGTTCATAAATATTTCTTTAAATGCGTAAGTTACGTTTTAACGATCGAGTGGTAATAATAATTACCGGTGAACTTATATATTTATCGTGAAAGCGTTCGTATTATTTTAGATTCGTTAACATTTGATAATATTATTTTTACCCTAAAAATAATATTTATGTATCTTCACAAATAATTGACAAGTAACGTTGTGAAAAATATATTTACTAAATATATATTTATCACGTTTAATTTTGTGAAAATCCCACCTCCGATATTTTGTAAATAAATTCGTGGCGAAACTTATATTTTGAAAACATGTCGACAAGTATTTCGAACACTTATAGTGAAAATATTTCTAAGTGTTAGATTTTTGGAAAAATTTCGCCAGAGTTTCCTCTGTAACTGGAGGTGGCCACGCTGTCAAGCGTATCATTTTCTTTTATAAATCAAATCAACCATTTTCTTATTCAATCAAAACAACGTTCAAAGCAACAAACTAGTAAATAAATATGTAAATCGCATAAATTTCATGAACTTGTGATTTACTCATAAATATGAAGTAAATCCTATTACACTTAGTGGATCTTTATTGTAGGATCGTTTGGCGACCCGAATGAGTCGATCAGAGGCGTTTTCGTCAATTACAGGTGCGGAATAACAAGTAATCAACGTAGGAATAGCATACAATTCACTTTAAACTCTTTTTCTATTTATTTGACGTCAAATACAACGAGTTCTCGATCCGGCAGCACTTCGGTACGAGATGTGATCAAACGTTACAACTGAGATCGCCCCAAGGGTATTTATAAAGATCTGGAACCGCTTATTGGACAGGCCCAATAAGCGGCCCAGAGACATAAGAGCGATCCACCTAGCTACCACTCGAGCGGCCCAACCATGTCCACTCGAGCGATCCATCTACCTAATGGACTAATTAGCGGCCCAGAACCTAATGAGCGATCCAACTATATAAAATCTATACAATCACTCTATTTCTTACATTTCTAGCCCAGATCTAACGTTCTAAGACTTATGACTCGATACCAGACGTAATCAGCAGATGTAGTGCACCAACAGACTCCCCCTCAGATGTTGATGGAGTCGACTATCGAGTCACACCATTGCTGTGGCTTCACATCTTCAGTCTTGATCAATCTTTGGGCTTCTAGCTTTCTAGCTTCAGACTCCCCCTCTCGATTTGCTGGCATTCCTTTGATCTTCAGCAACATCTTCAGGATCGACGTCTGGCTTTCCTGCATAAACTCTACCTCAGAGTAAATTTCTTTCACATACATACTTTAAACATATGAACTTGCACCAATTCAGATTCTCATTCACAACAAACACAGATTTTGATGAACCACTTGACAGGTTAGATTATGAAAACAATTAATTTCACACACACACTCCCCCTCAAGAATTGCTCATCATGTTTAGCACTCGGAATTTTGAAAATCAACTATTCAACATCAGTTGTCGAAAATCTTTTTGAATTTTCAAAAATTTATGCTAAAACACACCAAAAATCTTTTTTGTATTTTTCTGAAAGAGAAATAAAAATGCAGAAATAAACTAATTACAGACAATATTTTTTGTGAGCTCGTGCAAGAGGATCATATCAGTTTTGAGACAAATCACCAACACCGTTAAGCTTTAAACATACTCAGTTATAAACAATTTACCTAGATTGTCAGTATGTTTGTCCACTTAAATCTTCACACAAATTTCAATCGATTCGAGATACGATATTAATGTTTTAGAGACTTAAACTTAATTGTGTATCACTCCACTTGAATATACTCCTGTATCCAGATCCCAAATATTCAGTCTTACAGGTGAGTATACCACAGATGATATCTGTAAAGGGGTTAAATGCAAAACCATGAGAGCTCAGGTCAGAACTTCCGTTCAGCAGAGAGATGACGGCTCGACTTTTGGTGGGTCCCCTTTAGAGGATCTTTTTTCATTTCAACAGCAGCGACTATCAATTTTATTGTTTCATCAGCATGCTGAGGGCGGCGCTTTTTCAAGCATTTGCAGAAAGTATTATCCGGGGACTAGGTCAGTACTTCCATACAGCAGAAGTCCCGGGATAATACCCCAGATATCACTGAGTATAAAGACCTAGTATCTCAGAATACGGGACCTTTCAAACAAGATTTCGGGGGTTACCCATATATCCAAGAATAGTAACCCACGAATCAAGCAAGTTTGATTTAGGTTTATATCTCGTTTCAATTTACTAAATGTGCAAAAATCTACTGACACATCCGCAGTAAGATCGTTTATCACATTTTGACTTTCTAATTCTTTAGCGTGTTGTGATAGTCCACTGATGTACTATCATTTCCTTTTTTATGCAACAAAAACTCATTTTTGATTTTATCATGTTTTCGACTTTTTCAAATTTTCTGATGTTTTTGGATTTTCTCTAAAAATTCTTACTCCCCCTAAAATTCAAATACATCTAATGAAAATTGAAAACAAACTATACAGAACATGACAACTGATATCGAATCTCCTCAATTCGCCATTCACTAGGCAAAAACAATCAGAACTCCCCCTATCAACAAACTATTTTCCCATTTAGATTTCAAAACACTTAAGTTTGTTTTAATCAAAATGGTTTTTCTGGAAAATAAGTTTGATTGATTTTACCAATTGTAGACTATCATTTGTAGAAATATCCAACAAATGTTCGGGGTTGTGGTTCATCATCTTGTCTTTCGACCAATGTAGGAAAATACAAGTACAACTTAATGTCCTTGATTTACCATTTGCATTTCAGAAACCTCTGTACCAATTGTAAGAAATACACAAACAAACCTCTTTACCGTTTGAATGACGTTACCGAATACAACTCTAAGAAAGATGCCGATTCATGCTCCACGCTTACCAACCTGGGAGCTCCGGCAAGTCCTGAGACTTACTGTTCAAAATATGTACCATCCCAGTCACAAACCAGGGATGGTTCAACCTTTTCTTTCTTTGTTTTCTTCTCATAAAATTCCTTAACCCCTTTGACTTTTCGATCAATCATTTTGCCAAAGATATGTTTTACCCTGGGGTTAAAGACCTTCTCAGCATCAAATTCCTGTTCATCATGATAAAATTGGTTAGAAATTTCAACTTTACCAATTTTCTTTTTATAATTCTCAGCACTAAGTGATGGAAACTCATCATCACTAACACTCGGAACTGAGTTCTCAACTTTTTCATCAGCTTCACATTTTGATACAACTTGTGGCTCCACTGACTTTGTGGAATCAGTTTCATCGCCTGAAGATAGCTCCTCTGATTTCGACCTATCAGAATCATCGCTAGAGCTTTCACTACCCTTCTTCACAACCCATTTCTGGTTTTTAGATTTGGCTCTCTTCTTGTAAAACCTGTTTGAACTCTCACCAATTTCAAAAATAGAATCTTTGAACAATTTTGTTCTATCAAGTGGTGATTCGAACGCAAACACTTTTTCTGAGATTTTGCGAAAAACTCCCTGTTTTGATTGTATCGCCTGAGAACAATCTTTGACGATATGTCCAACGTTATTGCACTTGAAACAGGTTCTCGAGTCCTTCTTTTGTTCAGCTTGTTTCGTTTTCAGAAATTCACTGTTCTTTTCCCTCTAGAAACATGTCTTTTCTTCTTCATCAGTTGATGTACCTGAAACAAACGACATTTTGGATTTAAAATCTCGAACATATTTTTCATTTTTCTGTTTTTCTGTAAGAGTAAAACCTAATCCTTTCTTTTTAAAATTACCGCTATGGTTTGATCTCTTTTGGAAACCAGAACCAGAACTGTAATTCTTTTTCTTGTTTAATCTCTGTTGTACTCTAGAGGTGTATTTTTTAGGTTTTTCATTAAAACATAAGCCTTTGAATTCAGAAATATTGATTTCCGAGAGTATAAAAACCTTTTTAATCAGTTCAGTTTTAACACCTCTTATAGGAAATTCATCATCAGAATATAATTTGTCCGAATTATTCAAAGTATAAGCAACTTTAAACAATCCATCATCCAAATTAGATTTTGATAAAAGAAATTTTCTATCATAAACTAATTTTCCCTGTTTTTCTGTTTGCCCCGGAGTTTTTGACTCAGATTTTGACTCTGACGCTGACTCCGACTTTGACTCTTCACTGTCATCACTATCTAACACATGATCCACGACTTTCTTCATCAATTGAGACTGTTGATCAGTGTCAGATGATGTAAACACAACATCAATACTTTCTGGAAGATTAACCGACGACTCTGACTCCCACTGTAAATTTGTAGCCTTTTTGACTCTTTCATCGTTAGGATGTCTAGGCAAATATCCGTTTTCCAGTGGAGGTGGACATCTGTTATAACTGACACCTTTCTTCTTACCAGATGAAGCCTTTTCAGTATCTTTTTCTTGTCACTCTTCCTCTTGTCAGCAATCTTTTCTTCAATACTGACTTCAGCTGCTTTTTCTTCAGTTACCTCATCCTCTTCCCAGGCCTTCATGCTCTCAACAGTCGGATAAATCCTGTCAATCACATTGGAAGTACATGAGTAACTTTTCAATAAACGATTTACTCTTTTAGTTTCTATTCGTTGCAGCTCAAGCTTCTGTTCTAAAGCAGCACATTTTTCAATGTAATTGTTTACAACTTTTTGTTTTGTCATAAATGCTCCCTGAAGAGTCTTCATTGCTACAGCTTGCTCTTCACTAGTTTGATTGTACTGATTCATTGCCTTGTTTAGCACATCATAAGACTCCTTCAGTCTGTTTAAGTTGTTAATCAACGTGCTGTTCTGCTTTTTCACAATCTCACAATTTTCACACTTTACCGGAACTTCTTTTGCATCAACTTGTTCTTCAACTTTAAACTTAGGCACTTCTGTCATCTTTTGCCTTCTTACCACCGGCACTTCTTCATCATCACTACTCACCGGCGTTTTGATCTTCTTCTTTTTCTTTTCCTTCTTGACTTTTTCGTCTTCGCTATCACTCTCAGCAAGCAGCTTCATATCTTCTCTGTATTTTCTCGCCCAATACTCTGTATCATCATCACTATCATCTACAATCTTTGCTGTAAATGCAGTGTAAGCTGGTTTGATCAGGAACATAATCATCCCAAGTGAATTTTGCCCAGCTAAAACCTTCTGCAAGCTTTTCATCTTCTTGATCAATCAAACAAGCTTTTCCATTTTCTGGTATGTAGTTATCCCAGGTAAATGATTGCTTTTGATTTGGATTAACCACACAAGCTCTTTTTCCGGTATCTTCAATCACATCTCTTCCATGTGCAGTCTGAGCTTGATGTTTTTGTTGTTGAGATGATTGACCAACTTGGTGATAAATGGCTTTGCGATAGTAATCGTTGTTGTTGTTGAACGGATTTTGAGCTCCACTTGCTTCTCGGTTTGTGCACTCCCTCTTGAAGTGTCCTTTTTCCCTGCACCGAAAACAAGTGACTTTAGATTTGTCAAAACCTAAAGTAGAAACATGCGCATCACGAAGATCATCTCTCCCCGTGATTTGTTTGAACTTCTCAGCTCTCCGTAAAACACTAGCCAAACACCACTTTATATCCATCAACTCCATCTCTTCAGCATCTATCTGGTCGTAGTCTTCTTTGGTTAGCATTGGATTTCCGATACGACCTGCAACAAAACAAGTATAAGATTCCAAAACCATTCCTAATAAAGACATTTGGTTTTTGGCAATATCCTCAGAATAATCTTGATCATTCTCAAGATTCAGTACAATGTTACACTGTAACTTTCTCCCATTCTTAGTTGCTGAGATGTTTGGATCAAAAGATGAAAATGGAGTAAAGTTGGCTTTGCTGCTTGATCCAGATGATGGGCTTTCAGATAAACTCTTGGCACTCATACCAGTCACAATCTTTGGAGATGAATTCGACGATTTCTCATTTACCCCAGCTTTATAATATAATCCGATATCTTGTTCACCATCGAAATCTTTCATTCTAATCACTTTTCTCTGTTCCATTTCTTGAGCTTCGATCTTTTCGATGAACTTACTAAGCGTCAGATTGCTAAAACCTTTCTTGTTTCTGAGCATCATCAGGTATGTGCCCCAACTCTCATATGGCAACGCATCAGCAAGTTTGTCGATCAACTCTTCATTACTCTTTTCAATACTTAATCTTTTCATATTCGCAAGCAGATTACAATATCGTTCAATAATCTCACGTGTGCTTTCATTTTTCAGCCCACGAAATAAATCGAACTCTTTCTTTAGAAGCGACTTCTTGCTTTTAACCATCTCTTCACTTCCCCTAAACTTCGAACGTAACGCTATCCAGATTGAGAAAGACGTTCCATTGTGTTGTAGAAGAACCATGATGTCTTCCTTCACTGCCTGCTGTAGAAGACTAAGCATCATTTTCTCATTTTTGTACTTTTTCCTCTCATCATCTTTGAGATCTTTAATTGGAACTGGTTCTTCATCATCGTTCAATGGTCTAATATACTTTGTTTCTACGCATTCCCAAGCGTCAAGATAATTCGCTTGCACCCAATTTTCAAACCGACCTTCCCAACCCTTGTATTCTTCGATGTTCATTAACTTGGGAGGCTTTTGCATCGTTCCGGTTTCGTTTTCTAGCATCGTGGTTTGAATAGCGGTGATCGGGGTACTTGGAGTAGCGAATGCATTGTAGAAATCATCGTCCATTTTCAAATTTTCACAAAATATTTCAAACAATCTTAAAAGCGAACTAGGGACGTCAACAGTACACAAAAGCGGTCTAATTGTTCAAATAAGCGGATTGAGTGAGTCCAAATAAGCAGTGTTCAAATGAATGGTCCCATAAGTGAATGGACACAAGAGCGGTCCAGACAAAATGCTATTCGAGCGGTTCACACCAAGTCCGGAAAAGCGATCCAAAGATTTGGAGCGGTTCAATTAAGTTCGAACGAGCGGTTCACAACTGTTGTTCGAGCGGTTCACAGAGAAGATTTGGAGCGATTCAAGGACAATCCGACCGAATAAGCGGTCCAAATCAATTAGTTTCGAGCGATCCAGATCAGTTCAAATAGGCGATCCATTTTCGGACATCATTTTGACGCACTATTTCTTTGAATTTCAACACCAAACTTTCAAGGGTTTGTCTCTGTACTATTGCGCACTATCCCTGAGATTTTGAGCGAATTTCGACCGTTAAAAATGTTTGAATCTGAAAAAGAAGGTGTAGAAGACAGAATTTTTGACTATTTCCAGCTATTTCCTGTAGAACTCCTCCTCCTGAAGCTCTGATACCAATTGTAGGATCGTTTGGCGACCCGAATGAGTCGATCAGAGGCGTTTTCGTCAATTACAAGTGCGGAATAACAAGTAATCAACGTAGGAATAGCATACAATTCACTTTAAACTCTTTTTCTATTTATTTGACGTCAAATACAACGAGTTCTCGATCCGGCAGCACTTCGGTACGAGATTTGATCAAACGTTACAACTGAGATCGCCCCAAGGGTATTTATAAAGATCTGGAACCGCTTATTGGACAGGCCCAATAAGCGGCCCAGAGACATAAGAGCGATCCACCTAGCTACCACTCGAGCGGCCCAACCATGTCCACTCGAGCGATCCATCTACCTAATGGACTAATGAGCGGCCCAGAACCTAATGAGCGATCCAACTATATAAAATCTATACAATCACTCTATTTCTTACATTTCTAGCCCAGATCTAACGTTCTAAGACTTATGACTCGATACAAGACGTAATCAGCAGATGTAGTGCACCAACATTTATATAAAGCAATCCGATTTTGTAAAAACCTCGTTTTTAGAGAAATTCCGTCTTCACAACTTCTCGTCATCTTTTACAAAAATAGTTGTCTTGTCGAAACTTTGTGCTACACAAGTGTTTACACACTTGTGTGTTCTAAAAATCACTCTTGTTAGTGTAAGATCCGTCTTTAGAAAACATGATTTCTTGGATATTTGGTTCTTTGAAAATACCGCTTGTAGATCCGTAGATCTACTAGTTTTAAACACTATTTCGCAAGAAAAATCATTTTACACAAGTTCATGATTCGTGTGTGGTAGAGTTTCATCCTTTAACCCTTGTTACATTCAAAACAACTCTATGTCATGATCCATGATCATGACCAACCTGGGTTAAACAATGGTCCGAGCTACCACAACATAGATCGGGTCCAAATAACTACACAAATCAAATACTACAAGATTTACACAACAAATAAGCTTTTAACCATCATTACTTGCATTTTTAGTGGACTCTTATGTGTCATCTTGTAAGATTACGAGTTTTAACCATTACACGTCATTTTAACCACTTCAAAATAGTTCGAGAGGGTGATTCAAGTAACTTACTACTAGCTCGAGGCTAGGGAAGAATCTAGACGCAAAATGAGAGGATAAAAGCAATGAGAAGAGGTCCTTTGAGTTCCGAATGCACCAAGCCTCCTTGTGAATGATCCTTAACACTTGAATGATGTTGGAATATGATGAACTAAACTCGAAAATATGATGGATTGAGAGGGGGTGTTCGGCCGAGCTTCTTGAGAGGAGAGGGAGAGTGTTTGAGTGGTGAAATGTTTATGATATGTAAAGCTTGATACTTATAGACAATTACTAAGTTCATTAACCCTTGGATTATATGCTTTCTAGATATGAGACAATTGAGATTAAAATAATCAAAGGAGTACAAGGATGTCCCCCAAGGGGACGGTTTGGTTTAAGGGGGGGAGGGTAGCTAGTTCATTTCTAACCAATTAGTTAGATATAGTTAGGTTAATCTAGTTAAGTTTAGGGATTAACCCGGTTAGTAGTGTGTTGTGCATTACAGTGGGTGTTAGGGTATTCAGGGACCCTAACTGGCTCAGAAAAAGATAAATAATGTTATTAACAATATTTTCATGTTCCGGGTATAGTCCGGTTGTTCGGTTGGATAGTAATCCGTTAAAGCGCTTAACAAAGCTTTAAAGTGTCGTTAATACTAATTTTACTGACACAACTCATTCCCGGCACTTTGGAAAGTGTCTAGTAATATTTTTCTCATGTTTTGGCACTTTATTAGTTAGCTAAAAGCTGAATTGTTTATTAAAGTGCTGAGTTTTGTGCTTAGTGTACGTTTTAGGCACATCCAGTCATTGTAACTTATTCCTAGAGACGCAGTTCTACAACCCTTGTATCCCTACACTCACTATTGGTGTAGTAAACTATCTTGGGCTCATACAGGCCTCAGAGGCAGTATCTGCCTGATGCTGGCTTTATCAGCATGTTCAATAGGTTATCCGATCATAGTGCTACTGTGCTTTTGTGCATCATGTTTGTCACTAAGGTTCAGCATGTAAATAATGTAGTGACAGTAATTAAAGTATGATGCAAGTATGTACATGTATCAACATTCAAGTAGCAGTTCATCCACAATTTCAGATAAGCACAGTAATTAAGCAATAATTAATTATTAATTAAGTCGTACGGATACCTGGTTTAGTGAGGGTTGTCACAATAAACATGGTCATGATCCTTAAGCATCTGATCCACGTTTGACGAAACCAACGGTCCCGAGAATTGGATCTTGTTTCCCTTGTATCCATCACCATCCTAATAACAAAAAGATAAGATAACTGTTAAGTCGTTAACCAAAGATAACTATTAACTATTATACTTGGTGTTCGTGTTTCAAAACCCATATTCTATAATCGTGGTAATGATGGTGGTGGTGCGGTGGTGCCGGAGGTGTTTACGGTGGTGACGTAGGTACAATATTGATGGTGGTGCGGTGGTAATGATGGTGGTGGTGCGGTGGTGATGGTGAAAGACATTATAAGATTTGGAAGACTTTAAGGTTTGTATGACATCAATATCAAAGGCAAAACCAATAAATGACCTAGATTTGATTTCCATAGGAAAAGAAGTCTATCAAACCGAACTGTGCATTTCGCAAGCCAATCTAACTTATTTTGCAGCACAGCTATAACCCAACACAAACTAGGGGTGTACACAAACCCTTCAATATGGATCAACATAGTTTGTTTCAGACTTTCATTATATCATAACTCATTAAAATGCAAAAAAAAAAAATAATAAAATTAATTCCTAATACTTACAACGCAAAATATACACTTTTTTTTCAAAATGAATCACTTTTTTTAAGATACTGATTTATGAAACTAATTACGTTGCTAAATTTCAACATGAATATTATCAGGTCTTGTGAAAAAAATATAAAAAAAAAAACTCTGTAATTACGTTAAATATCATTCATCGAAGAATCAGCTATAGTTTGACCACAAAAGTCAACAAGTTATGAAAAATCAGGTCACGAAATCAAGATCCAGATCTACATCGTTGCATAAAATATAGTCCAAAAAATTAAACACAACAGGAAAAAAACAAACAATTGTGCCAATCATAACTGAGACAAATCGATGAAGAAACAGCTTTACGAAAACAAATTTCCATCAGAATTCACGAAATAGATCTATAATACTAGAATTACGATTGATAATCTAAAGAATCAGGTCATGAATAAATGAAAATTAATAAAATTGGGGTAAAAATGAAGGACTTGGCCAAACGGCGATGGTGAAAGCAGCGACTCCCCAAGCGGCGGCAACCTGGATATCGGTGGCTTGTGGACGGTTTTTTGGCTTCACGAGCTTTAGTGCTGCAGCGCCTCCCGCCATCGTCTTCGATCTTTCTCAAAAGTGGACCCAATGAGAGAGAGATTTGATGAAGAGAGAGAGAGAAACTAATCAGATTAAGGAAGAGAGAGATGTGTACAGATCTAGATATGAATGTGAATAAGTGTGTGTGAGAGATATGTGTGAGAGAGAAATGTGTACTACATTGGGTATTGGTATAAAGAAGATAGAGAAGCTGGTATAATATGTCAGGAAGAGAGAGAAAGAGCAATGTAAAAAGACCAAAATACCCTCATTTTTGTCATCTCCAATCAATGACGTGGCCAATTGTAGGCCTTGTGATGGGTTTCCAAAGTTTTCAAAAAATTTAAGGTTTTCTATGGAGCATTACCCTATATATATATATATATATATATATAGAGAGAGAGAGAGAGAGGGGTAAGATCAAATAAAAAAAATATTTTGCGATGAGAAGGAATCCTAACCATTCATTTTCCAAATCAATGGTTAAGATGAAAGTGTAGGAGGAAGGAGGAGTGCAAGGGTATCTTGGGAAAATCCTATTTATGGACTTTCTCTCTCCACATGGAAGGCACATGCATATTCCACCCCCGTTTTTTAAACTTCATAACTTTTTTTACGACATTATTTTTTCATAAAAATTTCACCGTAAAATCGAGCGTCTTTTTATCTTTAATTTGAGTACCATATTGCTATATAAAATATGAAGACTAAAAAAATTCACTAAAATGTGTTGTATTTCTATGTTATATAACATTTTTTTGTGCTGAATTTTTGTACTATATTTTTGTGCTAAATTTTTTGTACTAAATTTTTTTGTCTTAATTTTTTTTCTCATTTTTTTGTGCTGGATTTTTTTGTACTATATTTTTTGCTGATTTTTTTTGTGCTAGATTTTTTTGTGTGCTATATTTTTTTGTACTAGATTTTTTTGTGCTATATTTTTTGTGCTATATTTTTTTGTACTAGATTTTTGTGCTAAACTTTTTTGTACTAGATTTTTTTGTTGTATTTTTAAAAAACAAAAGGTGCGCCACATGTCATTTTTACTCCTATTTATAAGAACCAAAATGCCCTTCATTCCTAGTTATTAGGAGTGCCACATGTTATCATCACAATCCTTCTTAGGCTACTTAGGCAAAATCCACTTTTTAGTGGATCCTTCCCCTATATATATATATATAGGGTAAGGGTAGGGATATGGTAAAAAGTGTCTAAAATGTGAGAAGGGTAAGAAGTGTTTTAAACCATTGGATATTTGATCTAATGGTTGAGATCAATAGGGTATAAAAATGTAAATTGTGTTTAAATTAGAAGGACCTTATGTAAAATTGAAGGGCAATAGTGTCTTTTTCAATGTTTTAAATATGGTAACCGTATCCTACACAACCAAAACCCCTATTAATCTCCTAAAAACTAGCTATTCAAATTTAATTGCTAAATTATATCGATCCTCAATTCTAAAAATACAAAAATATGTAACTGCTGCAAGAAACGTATAACACTATACATCCATCATATAACACTATACATCTATCATATAACACTATATAACAATATATAACACTATACATCCATCATAGACATGCTACCAGAAAAATATAACACTATATAACACTATGCATCCATCATCTAACACTATATAACCAAAGAACACTATATAACACCATGTAACACTATATAAAAAATATATAACACTATACAGTTCTGAATGGTAGTTGCACTACAGAATTAATAATTTATGGTGTTATATAGTGTTTTTTGATGGTTGCGCTACAGAATTATATAACACTACAGGATTATATAACACCAAAAACCATATTATAACACCATATAACACCAAGTAACACTATATAACATTATATAAAAAAATATATAACACTATACAGTTCTGAATGGTTGTTGCACTACAGAATTATACAACACTACACAAATTCGTAGATTAATTCCTAAATTCGAATTCCTATAATAAAGGGTGGCGGTTATTTTGGGCAGTTATCTTTTAATCAATTAATTGAAAGAAATAGAAAATTACTAATTCACCCTTTTGAATTAATTTAGATATAGGGCACATGTCATCACCACATTATTTCTCATCCTTCTCACAAAAGTAGGACTTTGTACAGGATCCTCTACCTATAGGGTAATGCTAGACAGAAAACCCTCAAATTCTTAGAAAACTCTGGAAACCCAAATCTCCCCCCATTTTTACCCAACCTCCCGACATTTTTTTTTTTGAAAAAAATTACACATGTAATATACATGTTTTAGAGTGTTTTGGGCCAAAAAAAACAAAAAAGCGCCAAAGGGATTTTTTTAAAAAAAATAAACAAAATTCAGTGCATAACATGTGTTAGACAAAAATGCTGAAAGTTGCTGAATTTTTTTTTTTTAAATTATCCCTTCGGCGCTTTTTTGATTTTTTTGGCCCAAAACTCTTAAAAACATGTATATTACATGTGTTATTTTTTTCAAAAAAAAAATGTCGGGAGGTTGGGTTTTTTATATAGATAGGGTTTTCTATCTAGCCCTACCCTATATATATATATATATATATATATATATATATATATATATATATATATATATATATATATATATATATATATATATATATATATATATATATATATATATATATAGTGTAGGGTTCAAATGAGAAGAATTTTTTTGTAAGAAGAAAAAAGAAGAAGTTTCAACCAATAAGAATGCTTCATTTTACTTCATTTAATATTTGTAGTTAATTTTAATATAAGGGTATATTGGTAAAGTTACATAAATCATTAATTTGTATTATTCCTCTTTAATAACTAGCTAAATTAAATTTGTAACTCTTTTTCAAAATATGTATTTTTTTTCAAATTAAAAAAACAACTTAATTTAAAGTGTTGAAAAAATTACTAGTTGTGTAAGATAAATTACGAGTTGTGTAGGATATATTTCGAGATGTGTAGGATAAATTTTGACTGTGTAGGATAAAATTCTATAATGTGTAGGGTATATGTAGGAAAATTTTGATATGTGTAGGTTTTGTAGGTTATATGTAGGATAATTAATGATTAGTTGACTAATTAATTAAAAATAGAAAAATTAATGATATAAGTTATAAATAAAATAGCATTTTACTAATATGCCCATTTTTCTTTTTCTTCTCACATTAAATTTGTTCTCAAATGATCCTTTCTCTCTCTCTCTCTCTCTATATATATATATAATTTAGCACTTACTAAAAGAAATTTCTTAACTAACAACACCAAAATATTAAAACCCAAACACCATGCCTCAGTCGAAACAAACAATAAAGTGTACAAATATATGCAAATTTGATTTATTTAACCTTCAATCATCTAAAGTGGATCCCAAAGACCATATACATTTTCTTTAATGTGACACTTCTAGTAATTTCTTAACCAAGAAAAACAAACATAAACCCAAACACCATGCCTTAATCCAAACAAACAAACAAACAATAAAGTGTATCCATATATGCATAAATGTTTATGATTACAACTGATCACATTTGGTTGGAACAAATGACAATGTCTCCTTCTCAAGATCATGAACCACCATCATGTTCTGCTGCTGAATATTACCAAATATCGATATCCCACTCGAACTCCCCATCGCCAAACACACCAAACCACTCTTCACATCTCCGATCATGTAATTCTCTCCGGGTAAATCCAAACTCGCCCCATCGAAATGAAACACCAGCTTTGGAATCTCGATTGTCGTCTCACCGGAACCGTCATCTTCAGGCAACTCGAAACACAAGTCCAAACCCGTAGAATCCGAGTTGTCCACATTCAGTTTCACTTGAGAAACAAACTCTTTCTTCACCAACTCGAATGCCGATTCTTGGAGGTAGGTGATGGTGGTGCCGGAGTCGATGATCATCCCACCAGTCCCGTCTGAATCGACCGCGAAAGTCGACTTTTCGATGGGTAAATCGACATTACCGACGGAGATACCAACCAGCGAGAGGTAGTAAAAAGATGGGTGCGAGGGGTTTTTGATCAAAGGTGTGGTGTAAACAGAACTGTTAGAAGTTTCAGTCGCTAAAGATCCCATGACTAGAGTGCTGGTAGGGTTTTGTGACGAGGTTTCGTCGCTAATGGAGGTTAAACAATAAGAAAATTTTGATTGTTTGAGCTGGGACACTAAAGATAAAGGTCCCCTTCCTAACCCTACTAAACCACCACCTTGGTTGAACCCACTGCCTTCATTATCTTGCCCACAACCAAACCCTACTTCCGGCACTGAAACTGTATCGAATGTAAACGTCTCGGTCGCTAAAATGCCTTCTGTGGACGAGTAGTCTCCGTAGGAATACAAATACTCACAGCCATCTGACCCGCAATCTGAAGTTGGTAACGCTTTGCATAAACTGCTAGAACATGGGATTTTTGAAAAAGATGAGGACTTTTTCGGGTCAAAAACGGGCGTTGGAGCGTCGAAACATTTGGTGCATGGCTTGCATTGTGTCCAAATGAGGTCACTACCGGTGTCCATGATGGCTGCGTAGGGTTCCGGAGGTGTTCCGATGGCTAAATTCATTAAGAACTCTCCGTTTCCGGCGTGAACCGGTGATGTTACTTGTGTGGTACTCGAGTCCACTGATAAACTTGCCATCATGTTCTCCATGAGTCTTTGTAACCGGTGGTTTCCTCGCTTTACACCGCGTTGTAAACGCTCGAATTTGGTCAGGTTTTTGCCGGAATCGACGTGTTTGAGGGCCACCCGGAAGCCGGTTTCGTGTTGACGGGTGGCATGGACATCTAGGACGCGTCTGGAGGTTGAAAAGCTTGGTTGAAGAGAAAAAATGATGAATAAAATGGTAGAAAGTGAAATGAGTGATGAAGCCATTAGCTAGAGTAGTATCAAACAAATTTCTCAAATGTGGGGGTGGGTGTTATAGGATAGGTTAGAGTAGAAAGAAGTGGTCTAAAGAGGAAGAAGAGGATGAGGGATATATGGAGATAAAAAGCTGGTGAATATGGTTTGGACTTTGAAGTAAGGCTGGCAAATCGTGTCTTAACAGGTTTAACAGGTTTCTGACGGCGCGCACAACTTAAGTTTCAAACATGATTACGACTCGTTTAACTACTTTCTACCTCATGTTATAAAACAGTTTTATGTTTTTATGTACAAAGATGAATAAATGATAGATCCTAACATTGTAATTTTAATTATTTTAAAAATTAAAAAAGTCAAAGGGTGTATTTTTCAGTCAAACAGGTCTAATCATGTCTTAACAGGTACCCAATTGCCAGCCCTACTTTGAAGAAATACTATCTTCAAGTCTTAGAAGTAGGTTACTTAACAAGATAACTTACATATATGTGTATGGATGTGTGTATATTATATATAAGGTAGGTAAAATGATAGAAATAATTAAAAGGAAGACTATACATGACCCATTTCTTTTATACTTGAATTACATCCTTCCATAATTAGTTCCATTCTTTTTCTTTTCTTTTAAATGTCAATTTTGTGATGGTTCAGATATAATATATGACATGTCTTACTTTTAAAGTTTTCTTATTACTAGTGTAGTGTATTTAGAATTCGATTCAAATTTGAAAGTTCAATTCGATTTAAATTTGATTATCAACCTTCAATTTCATGTTTAAAAAAATTTAATTCAATTTGGTTTGTATTCGAGTCTAGTAATCCAATTCGAATTTATGAATTTTAAATCTGATTTGATTCAAAATTCGAATTTGATTTATACTTATTTTTTTAATACATATAAATTCTAAATTGGGGCTAAAATAATAATTACATCCATAACGGATAGGCCAATTATTCACATCACCAAGCCCAAATGTCCAACAGCTCATATTACTTATTGCTAAATTCGGACATAACTTGCATCACTACTAGTAAATAACCTAACTTCTAAATTTTGGTGTTTTGACATATTGATAGTTTACATATTTTGTAGGTTAGTATTTTTAGTGTTAAAAAATATTAGTTTATAGTAGTATTAAAATTTAAAAGTAAAATAATTTATTGTTTAGGGTGAAGGTGAATGATGACGGGGGTAGCCCAAGATTAAATAAAGTGACTAGATATGCAAATGCTTAAATGGTTAAATGGTTCACTGGTTGAAAAGCTGTAAAATGGGAAAAGCGAGGAGTAAACAGTAATCAATCACATCCAGAGCTCGCTTCACCAACCCACAAAAGCAAAGCAGGTCTGCACAATACACGTTATTACCCAGGGGTCAAAAGTCTTCAACCCCAAAAGGGGAAACCCTCCACTGCAAGCAGGATTACTAGTCTTGTACATGCCACTTTGGGAGATGTCTTCCCTTATAAAAAGACATCTCATTTACTCCAAAAAACATCCGGATCAGTTGAGATTCTCTCATCTCTGGTCATTCGTGGAGTACTTGCTCACGTCCAAGTCACTCCTTATCACATCCACCACACACATTCTGTTTGCTCTCACTTCTGGATTCGAGTACGTCTCGGAGAAAGAACCTTCAGCAAACAACAATTACAAACTAGTAAACCTCCTTCCACGTCTTGCAAACGTGGGGGGGACCCCGCGACCTGCGTTAGGCAAGGTTGAACCCTTCAACCTTTTTGCCTAACCAACTCAGCTACTATCTTTGGTCTCATGTTTGTTGCATCAACAAGTTGGCGCCCACCGTGGGGCTACGCCGCTATTTCTTCTCAAAAAAAAGACCTAGTAGTGTAGCTCTCTTCACTTAAAGTCACCATGTCTGAAAGTGGATCTCCGGAAGAAGTAAATCAGATTCCAAACACTTCCACCCCGGGTAGTGGCCAAGCTCATATGGCTATACCAACATCTTTCTCGACTCCGTGGAGCACACCCGAGTTCCTTACCTTCAACACACCAACTCCATCCAGATCTGGGGCTCCATCTCCCAATGTCGATGTATCTGACACCCCAGCACGTGTTGAACTTACCCCCGAGGGGGTCGCAAATAATTTCTTTGAGTTAAGGTCACTTCTTAACCAGGATGTGAGTAAAGAAAGGGAAAAGGGTATAAGGATTCGTTTAGATTATGACAAACCTGAGCCAACGCTGTCTCCCGGACCACCCTTACCTCCTTTTACCACAAGAAGTGAGGCTGGTCCCAGCAACCCTCCAAACCCTCACCCTTATTTGTCCACTATGACAAATCCTACAGTACATCCTATCCTCTCTTCCCAACCAATTACTAGTGGTGCTCCTTTGGGACACGAGCTAACGCTTGACCAGCTCCTACAGTCCCCAGTGACAAGCTATCCAGCTTCTGTAACAACCACATGGGAGCAAGCTCTGTCCGTGCTCCCTTTAGCACGAAGTGCTGTTACTAGCACCCCTCTTGGAATAAACTGCTCGGTTGGTCCAGGAAGCCTTCAAGGCTTCAACCTCATACCCAATATGATGACCCAGATGATGGCCAACTTCCCGTAGCAACACTTCATTAATCAAGTGCTAGCCACTCAGGCGAATCACGGCAATAGTAACAATATAGATACAAGGCCTGAAGAGTACTTGGCTAAACCCTATAAGCCAAGCAACCTTTCATGCTTCTCAAGGCACATAGCCGATTATGATTTTCAATCAAAGATCAAGATGCCAACCCACATCAGAACGTATGATGGGACTGAAGATCCTGAGGATCATCTCCAGATCTTCACTGGTGCAGCTCGAATAGAAAAATGGTCAAACGCTGAATGTTGCCTAATGTTCATGCAAACTCTTGTTGGATCTGCTAGAATCTGGTTCAACGACCTACCTGCTCAAAGCATTCGAAGCTTTGACGATCTCAGCAGGGGTTTTCTGGCAAACTTCTCCCAACAAAGGCGATATGTCAAAGACGCAACAGTAATCTTCCAGATAAAACAATGTGATGATGAAAGTCTTCGGGCATTCATTGAACGATACAAAAAGGAAGGTCTGACCTATGTGGGGGCAGACGAGAAAATGAGAGTGGCCGGCTTTATGAACGCCATAACCTCTAAATACCTCACACGAGATTTCAACAAGTCTCTGCCCAAAACCTTGGAAGAAGCCCTTGAAAGGGCCGAAGCTCACATTCGGGGAGAGGAAGCTGTAGACATCAAGGAACAAAGGAAAAGAGGGTCCGGCTGGCGAAGCAATAGCCCAGCTAGAAAGAGGGGAAACTTTAACTCCTATGACAGGCGCCCAAAGGGTTCAGACTCTCGAAGGTCTGAAGGTCGGAACCCTTCAAGCAGAGAAAAAGGCATAAGTTTCACTCCCCTCACAAAAACCCCTCAAGAAATCCTGTAAACAGAAGAAGTCAAACAAAACTTTAGACCTCCCAGGCCTCTCCCCAAAAGCAGAAAAAATGAGAACTCCACGCAATTCTGTGAGTTTCATGAAGAAAAGGGACACCACACCAACGATTGCTTCCAACTAAAAAAGAGAATTGAAGAGGCTGTTAAGTCAGGAGAACTCGCCCATTTGGTAAAAGGAGTTCGAGACAAGATAGCTGAAGGCAAGGGAAAGGAAGTCAATATGGTATACTCTGATGAAAAGGTTCCTCACAAGAGGCAGCGGTTGGAAGCCTGGGAGCTTCAGTGTGTCTGCTTCCCCCCTACGAAGAAGGACCCACTTCCCAGTCCTCTTGTGGTAGAAGCCACCGTGGGAACACTGCAAACATGTAAAGCATACATAGATACTGGGGCAGCCACTGAAATCATGTTCGAAAAGTTCTTCAACCGTTTAAGCAATGAAGAACGTTCAAGGCTTCAACCTTCTGGAACCTCTATAAAAGGTATCGCCGACATACCCCTCAAGCCTTTGGGGCAGCTAACCCTTGATGTTCGTTTCAGTGAAGGATTAAAAGAGAGAACCCAATCATTAACCTTTGTGGTTATCAACATCCCCTCAAGTTATGACGTGATCATAGGGAGGCCCGGACAGTGTGCATTTTACATGGCAGTGTCTGTTGGCCATGGCACGGTCAAATTCCCTACTGAAAGGGGGATAGCAACCCTTCAACCCTCGCAGGAAGCTTACATGATTGAGGGTGAAAGCTCAAACAGTGAAGAAGACAGGCAAGGGTTGGTCATAAACCCTAAATACCCTGAGCAACGGATAAGAGTCAACCCAAACCTTTCTCAGGAGACCCTTTCATACCTTGAAAAGCTGCTAGCACATTACAGTGATGTATTCGCTTGGTGTCCAGAAGATATGACCGGGATCCCTCGGAACATTGCCGAGCACGAATTAAGAATACCACCGGATGTCAAACCGGTGGTCCAAAAGAAAAGAAGCCTGGCACCCGAGAGAAGCCTGGCAGCTTGCCAAGAGGTTGAAAAACTTGTGTCGGCCGGCATTCTCCGAGAAGTCAAGTACCAATCATGGGTTGCAAACCCGGTTATGGTCAAGAAACCCAACAACTCTTGGAGAATGTGCATAGATTTTAAAGATCTTAACAAAGCTTGTCCCAAAGATTGTTACCCACTACCGGAAATTGATCTCAAGGTCGATTCCCTCATAGGATATTCGTTTAAATGCTTTCTTGATGCATACAAAGGCTATCACCAAATCCTCGTGAAGAAGGAGGATGAGGAAAAAACAGCCTTTCACACGTACAAAGGGATCTTTTGTTATCAAAAGATGCCTTTTGGCCTCAAAAATGCAGGAGCCACCTATCAACGACTCGTCGACAAGGCCTTCGAAAACCAAATTGGCAAAAACATGGAGGCATACGTTGATGACTTGGTGATTAAAAGCAAGACGGAACACCAAATGCTTGACGATATTCAAGAAACTTTCAAGAACCTCAGAAAGGTCAACATGAAGCTTAATCCGGAAAAATGCTCATTTGGATTCGAGGAGGGAAAATTCTTGGGTCACATTGTCGGAAAGCAAAGCATCAAGGCCAACCCTAACAAAGTAAAAGCCGTCCTTGAAGCTAAACCACCAAGAACCAAGAAGGAGGTTGAAAACTTAAATAGGAAGCTTGCAGCCTTGAAGCGTTTTACCTCAAAACTGGCCGAAAGATCTCTGCCCTTCTACAAAACGCTCAAGAACTGCTCAGACAAGAAAGATTTCAAATGGACTGACAAAGCTGAAGAAGCTTTCAATCAAATGAAGCAACACTTAGCTTCCCTACCAGATATTGCAGCACCAGAAACTGGGGAGGTAATATCGGTGTACCTTTCAATCGCTGACGAAGCCATCAGTGCAGTCCTCACCATTGAGCGAGACAAGGCCCAGGTACCCGTTTATTTTTTCAGCAAAACTCTAAAATTAGCTGAAACCAAATATCCTCCCCTCGAAAAACTTGCCCTAGCTCTGGTTCAAACAGCTAGAAGGCTTAGGAGGTACTTCCAAGCACATCCTATACAAGTGGTCACTGACCAACCTGTCAAGAATATGCTTGAAAAACCTGAAAACTCTGGAAGGCTAGCAAAATGGGCAGTGGAACTGGGTGAGCACAACATCACCTATGTCCCACGAAAAGCCATTAAAGCTCAAGTTCTGGCCGACTTCCTGGTGGAAGTCCCAAGCCAAACAATTGACGAAGTAAACACCCCAACCACTGAACCCTCCAACCCTGAAGCCTGGAAACTATTTACTGATGGGGCTTCAAGTGTTGAAGGGTCAGGAGCTGGTTTAGTTCTAATCAACCCTGAAGGGCTAGAATTCACATATGCTCTCCGTTTTAATTTTCAGACCACCAATAACGAGGCTGAATACGAGGCATTGATCGCTGGTTTAAGACTGGCCAAAGAAATGAAAGTTCAGAAGCTTGAAGTGTTCACAGATTCATTGCTAGTCTCAAGCCAAGTTAACGACAGCTACATTGCTAAAGAACCCAACATGAGAAGATACAAAGAGAAATCCAAGGAATTGATGAACACCTTCCAAACATGCAACATCAAGCAAATTCCAAGGTCCCAAAACAAAAAGGCCGATGCCTTGAGTAAATTAGCATCTCTCACCTTTGCCCACCTCACTAAAAAGGTGTTGGTTGAAGTGTTGAAGGCCACATCGATTGATGAATTGGAAGTCCAAGATGTAGTCACTGAAGAAGATCCAAATTGGATGACTCCCATCAAAAAATTCCTTCAAAATGATGAACTACCCAATGATCAAATAGAAGCCGAAAGGGTTAAAATCAAAGCAAGACAATATGTGTTGCAAGGAGAAATCCTCTACAAAAAAGGTTACCTTGCCCCCTTGCTAAGATGTGTTGGTCCTGAACAAAGCAAATATTTGATCAAGGAAATACACGAAGGAGTATGCGGAGCTCATTTTGGAGCTAGGTCGGTGGTTGCAAAGCTCATGAACCTTGGATATTTCTGGCCGTCGATGCATCATGACACCATTGAGCAATTGAAGAAATGTGATGCCTGTCAAATCCATGCCCCAATCCCAAGAAGTCCCAAACATGATCTTGTTCCAATAACCTCGGCATGGCCATTCCATAAGTGGGGAATGGACATTGTTGGGCCATTCCCTCCGAGCAAAGGGGGAGTAAAATTCTTGTTAGTAGCAATTGACTATTTTAGCAAATGGCCAGAGGTTAAACCCCTTGCCAAGATCACAGGAAAACAAGTCATAGACTTCGTTTGGGAAAACATCATCTGCCGCTATGGGTTGCCGGGAGTAATTGTCACCGACAATGGAAAGCAGTTTGCTGAGAAACCTTTCAGCCTTTGGTGCAAAGAATACAGGATCAACCATATCTTTAGCTCAGTGGCTTACCCACAATCAAACGGCCAGGTTGAAAGGGCCAACCGAAGCATAGTGGAAGGCATCAAGACGAGATTAGGAAGATATGAAAGCAATTGGCTCGAAGAATTGCCTAGTGTTCTATGGGCAATTAGAACAACCGAAAAAACAAGTCACAAGAAAACACCTTATAGCTTGGTATTTGGATCCGAGGCCGTAATCCCTGCTGAAATAGGAGTTGTAACCCAACGAGTTGTCAACATGGATCCCGAAACAAATCAACAAGAGACCATGTTGAATTTACAACTCCTAGAGGAAGCCCGAGATCAAGCGGCAATACAAGAAGCCAAGTACAAACAGAAGATGGAAGCCTACTACAACAAGAAGGTTAAAAATGAACGATTCAAACCAGGAAATCTAGTCCTCAGAAACAACAAAGCTAGCAAAAAGGAAAATCAAGGGAAGCTGGGCCCAAAATGGGAAGGTCCATATACTATCCTCGAAGCACACAAGGGCGGATCCTACAAGCTAGCAGACTCAGAAGGCAAAAGGCTTCCAAGACATTGGAACGGAAAAACCCTGAGAAAATTCTATGTTTAGACAGAAAAGTTTGGTTTGTATCAAAAGGAAAACCTTTTGTAAAAAGCAGGTACTGCTTGAATGAATGAAGTTGATTTATCAAACTTGTCTTTCTATCCTAATATCAGGTTGAGAACCTAGCAAAAAACTCCATGGCAAGGGCCATGTAAGGGGATGAGCTCCCAGGCCATATCGCTCAATAGGTTCAAGGGTTGAATGAACCTATATAAGGGGTGAGTTCCTAAATCAATACAACTCCATGAGCCTTATTAAGCCAAAACAATAATGTCTCATAGACAGGTTTGAACAACCTACACCAATCGTTCCTTAAGCCTTAGAAATATAACCAACAAATAGGCTTACGAAATCGAATAAATTACAAAGAAATGATAAAGAGGATAGATACTACGTCTTCTTGTTTATAAACACTAAGGCTAAGTGTCTGCAGCACTGAACCCTTTAAAGTGTAAAAAACATAAAGACAAAGTAAACTCAACAAAGACAAGGCTAAAAAAGAATGACAATTGCCAAAGGAAAAATAAGCAAACCCATCAATAAAACATACAAACCAAACCAGAGACTATCAAGGCTTCAAACCTCCAGGGTAATAAGTTTGAAACGTTGAAGGCTTCAACCCAAAAACAGCTAGCCAAAAGCCTTGAAGGGTTAACAGCCTACTGAACAAGCTAAGCAAAGCAAGCATAAAAACATAACACAAGTAACATAATAACCATCATACCATAACAAAGAAAGTCATAAAAGACTTTCAGACAAGAGTTAAAGCAAGTTCTAGTAACCTGCAAGATAAACTATTGTTCAAATGGCCATATAGGCCCAACACACCACCAACAGGAACCTTAAGGATTCCTGGAAACCTAATATTGTTTAAAATATTACAGACCATAAAGTGTTTTGCTAAGAAAGCTACGAATAAACATCAGATGGCAGAAGGCTTGGAACCTTCAGCTTTGGACTTCTTGGCTTTCTTAGACTTCTTGGCCTTAGCACCATCATCATCACCAACCGCTGAGGCCTCTAAACCAACATCCTTTGAAGCATCCTGCAGACTCGAGAGAGTATCATCACTATCTCCGGAATAAGATCTCTTCCTTGAAAGGGAGCCCAAAACCTCAGTGCAAACCTTTTCGTTCAGACCTTCAGGTTTCAAATCCTGTAAAACAGATAAAGGCTTACCAAAGCAAGAGGAAACCTGATGAACATAAGGATAGGTTAACCTTTCCATTTGTTCAACCGAGCTTTTGAACACAGCAGGAGCATCGGGGCGAAATAAGGGAGACTTTTCCAGAACATGCCCAGCTTCACAAAGTTTGTAACCAGCAACGAGACCTTGGTGTTTTCCCAAGTTTAGCAACTTTGTATACACGTCACCAAGAGCAGAATTAAACTCAGTAGAGTGAAGCAGGTAAGTGACAACCTGTTGAAAGCCCTGCTCAATCAACCACTGGTTATCGCTAGTTGCACGAGATACTGAAGCCTTCAAGCTCTCTTTCTCTTCATCAAAGGCTTTCTGGGCAACAGACAAAGCCTCCCTGTCCGCCTTTAGCTTCAACCGATCAGCTTCGAAGCTCTTCTTAAAATCAGTCATTTCAATCTCATGCTGCCTGGACAAGCCTTCAACCTTCTTAGACCAAGCTTCCTCCTTCTCAGCAAAGCTGCTTATCTCCTTTCTCATTGACGCCATCGAAGACTTCATCTTATCTTTCTTTTTGGAAAAGTCTTCATACTCTCACATCCTTTGGCGAAAACGAGCAACCCCCTGAGGAAGCATAGCTGCAAGGTTGCAAGTACTAAGAATCATCCGGGACAGCATGACATCATCATCCATCTCGGAGATAGTCTTGTGAACCGAAGGAGGAGCAATATAACTTAGGGCCTCTTCACAGACAGCAGCATCTTTAAAGCTATCATCAACCTTTACCGACCAGCTTGGCACATAAACTGCATCAGGATTCAACTCTTCAACGTCCATACTCGAAGAACCTTGAACAGGTGTAGCAGCAACCTTTCTGGTTGAACCCTTTTCACCACGAACAACTAACTTCCTCTCCCTTTCAGAACCCGCCTCAACACCTTGGTCCTCAGACTCTTCAACAACATCACTCAACTCCACCGGTTCAGTAGAGGTGGATTGAGGAGCAGCTTTCAAACGACGAGTAGACCGACGAGTCGAAGTCTTGGGGGCAAGAGGCTTAGAGAAACCTTTAACATTCGACACACTAACATATCCACCACCTTCAAACCTTTGCTCGGTACCTTTAACCACAACATTTTCATCAGGAACAACAGGAACATCCCCAAAAACCACGTCCGAAGTGTCATCACTTTTGATGAAATCCAAGGCAGACATAACTACAAACAACAAACAGACAGAACATGAGACAAAAATTTGAAAGATAAAAGAAAGAAGAAAACAAAAATGCATACCCGTGCCATCTCTCATCAGAACCGGATCCCGGTCAGCTTTTTCCCACAACTTAGTAACCCCTAATAAAACCAGCAAATGCTCAGGAAAGGGACGAACCCTCGCAGGGCATTTACGAATAGATTGCAGAAAAGCATCATTTAAATCAGACTCAAGGGGTTCCGGTTCATTGAGAACAGCATCCGGGTGACGCCACACAGTTTTAAACGGAACAATAGTGTCTGAAACCCAGAAAAAACAATTCTTCCAAGTTCCAAGTGTGGTAACCATAGATGAAATAAGGCCAGAATCAACCTTAGATGCTTCAAAAGTAAACCAATCACCATTCTTGGCCAGTCGGAAAAAGCGACGGAATAACAATAAGGAGGGATCATATCCGAGGGCACGGCACAAAACCTCGAAATGTAAAACCCTAGCCATGCCCTTCGGATGAATCTGACCAAAGGAAACCCGGTAATACTCTAACAAATTCAAAACAAACAGAGAAAACGGATAGCGAAGGTTTGAAAATTCAAAGTGACGGCAATAAAGGGCGATGAAACCAGTTGGGCATTTACCAATCGAAGCATCACACGCAGGAGCAGTAGGTGTAAACTCAATCCCAATGCCATATTCCTTACAAAACAACTCGACTTCCTCTTGGGTTAACCGGGAAAAGGATCTTGCTAAATCCTTAAGGGCACCCATTTTTGCAAGAAAATTATGAAAAAGTAATGTAGAGGATAAACAACACTAACCTTGAAAGAAAAAGGAGAGACTTGCAGAAAATACTTGATGCAAAAATGAAACGGAAGTAAAGGAAAATATAAAACAAGTTAATATAGGGGCAAAAACGTAAATAATAACTTCTGCAAAACCACCACCCTATCTACTGCCATACATCAATCAAATCAACTGTCAATCATTTAAAATTCAAATTCAAATATTAACTGCCTTCAGCTTTTCAACCCGTCAAGCAACGAACCCTTGAAACCTTCAAGCAATAAAACACATGCATAAAAGTCAGAAGTCTTTGAGCATACTACCCAAAAACCTCTGACTTGGGGGGCTGATGACGGGGGTAGCCCAAGATTAAATAAAGTGACTAGATATGCAAATGCTTAAATGGTTAAATGGTTCACTGGTTGAAAAGCTGTAAAATGGGAAAAGCGAGGAGTAAACAGCAATCAATCACATCCAGAGCTCGCTTCACCAACCCACAAAAGCAAAGCAGGTCTGCACAATACACGTTATTACCCAGGGGTCAAAAGCCTTCAACCCCAAAAGGGGAAACCCTCCACTGCAAGCAGGATTACTAGTCTTGTACATGCCACTTTGGGAGATGTCTTCCCTTATAAAAAGACATCTCATTTACTCCAAAAAACATCCGGATCAGTTGAGATTCTCTCATCTCTGGTCATTCGTGGAGTACTTGCTCACGTCCAAGTCAATCCTTATCACATCCACCACACACATTCTGTTTGCTCTCACTTCTGGATTCGAGTACGTCTCGGAGAAAGAACCTTCAGCAAACAACAATTACAAACTAGTAAACCTCCTTTCACGTCTTGCAAACGTGGGGGGACCCCGCGACCTGCGTTAGGCAAGGTTGAACCCTTCAACCTTTTTGCCTAACCAACTCAGCTACTATCTTTGGTCTCGTGTTTGTTGCATCAACAGTGAACTAAATAAATTTATTTTAATTTGATTCGAATTCGAGCTTCAAATACAAATTGAATCGAATAAATTAACCCAAAAATGAATTAAGGTAAAAAAAATACAAATTCAAAAAATTTGATTCGATTAATTTAAAAATTCCTTATTCGATTCGTTGAATACCCTTACAATTTTTGCCTAATTGGATTTGTAGGCTTCTATAAGGGTATCATGTATATCCGTTTGTGACTTTATATGGTTAACTTAAAATACCCGCTTAGATTTTCATTACATAAAACCTGATAACCAACTTAAAATATCAAATAATTAGTTACAATTTTTAGGGCCATACCTTTTTAAATTGTATATTTTAACCAAATATTATTTATTATATATATTAAGAGTGCATTATATAAATTTAAATATGAATATATAAGATTTTCCGTTTTCCTATCTGGTTGGATTGGGTTTTAAGCATTGAGTCGTTTGAGTCGATATATCATAAATCAAAGAGGTGGTGGGTAATGATAGGTATGTGGCGTACAAATTGGAAAAGGAATTGAAAAGAAGATTTTGAATTGAAAGAATCAATCATGAAATTTATTATTAGGTGGTTATCACTCATTACTCACTCACAATATCTAATGAAGTTTCGTCATATCATCAACCATTGTTTCATCACTCACAACCTTTTTTTAGTGAAAATGGTAATCACTAGTGATGGAATTCCATCACTCACAACTTTTTTTATTTTTTTTAAATTATAAATTAAAAATAAAACATTAAAATTATAAATTATAAAATTCATTTAAATAAAACCTAAATTACATACTAAAATAAAAAAAAAAAAACTAAACATTGGAAATAAAAAAAAAAACCTAAAAAGACCGACTTAAACATATGGCATCTCCCACATCCCCCTTTCACAAATCTCACGTTTTTTTTTGAATTACAACCGACTTAAACGGTTCGTTGAGATTGGTGTGCGGCTCTAACAAGATTTTGAAATCATTTTGTTTTTCTATTGTGTTCAAGTGTCGTATATACGCCTTCTCGCGTTGAAGTTTTATCGTCACAAATTTTTCTCTTCTTTCTTTGGATTCGGTTATTTCCGCCAATTTAGCCTCTTTGATTTCGGAGATCGACTACGCCACCGCTTCCTTTCCTTTACTTGACGAATCACCACTTTTCTTGCGGCGCGGCCTTGTAGGTGTATCTTCTTGAACGGGTTCGTTAACGGTGTCGTCATTCAAATTCATTTGGGGCAAGTTATCCAACGCGGAAGTCGTGTAGTTCCCTGAGTCGGAGGTCTTTGATCTTTTGGGACCTCCTCTCTTTTTTGGACTCGTCTGCCCACCCATGTCGACCAAATCAACCGGTACCCACTTCGAGTGATTCTCGCAACCTCCCATGCCGCCATGTGTGGAAAACTCCTCTTTTTGTATGTTCGGCGATACTCGGCGATGGCGGATTGCACGATAGTAATCTTGCTTGCTCCACTTTGTGTATTTCGGTTCTACAAAAAATAAAAATAAAAATATTTCTTAGAACTGTTTTTTTTTATAAAAATTGTAAACTGTTTTTCTGTTCTAAAAAAAAAAAAACGTTTTCTGTTTTTTTTAATTTTAAAACTGTTTTATTTTTACTAAAACTGTAAACTGTTTTTTTATTAAAAATATAAACTGTTTTTTTTTATAAAAATGTAAACTGTTTTTTTATAAAAAACAAACAGTTTTCTGTTTTTTTAAAACAAACAGTTTTATGTTTTAAAAATAAAAAAAAAACAGTTTTATGTTATAAAAATTACAAAAACATTTTAAATTAAAAAAAAAAACGTACCATTTGAATGAAACAACCGTTGAATTTGCTAATTTTCCGGTTCAAATCGCCCCACTTCGACGTCATTTGATCCGTGTTTCGATCGGTTGAACCGGGAAGTTTGCTAAAATGAGCCATGACTCGTCTCCAAAACATCTCTTTTCTTTGCTCGTTGGAAAATTTCTTGTTTTCGGAGGTGTGCAAGTACGCCTTGACCAAGGCGACCTCCTCCTCGCTACTCCATGGTCTCCGAACGGATGTTGGGACAACTTCTTGAACCTCTTCTTTGTCTTCTTCTTCTTCTTTTTCTTGAACGTCATCCTCATCTTCATCGTCATCGAGACTTTGTTGTCGTTCGCGGTACGCATGTGCAAAATGATGGATGAGGGTGTCATCTTCTAGTGGGTCGACTTGGTGGGATTGGGTTTGAAAGTGTGGAAACGGTTGCGGTTGAAATTGTTGAGGTTGAAACGGTGGAACGAATGGTGGGTTTTGATACGGTTGTGATTGGAAGGGTGGAAATTGTTGGGTTTGAAAGGTTGGAAATTGTTCGGTTTGACAATATGGGATTTGGTCGGGTTCGTCTTGCAACCTAAAGAGTGTCGGCTCGCCAAGATCTGCTCGAACCTTGAATTAAAAGAACGGCGGGATGTACACTTTAGGACACCACATGTCCATCTGCTTTTTTGCATTGGAGAAGCTCTTATGTCGAACCAAATACAAAGCTAGATATATAAAAAAAATTAATCATGCTATAAAAATTTAATGAGCTCAACCTAATACAATATCTGATATAATGAACGCTAAGACCCTAAAATGGATTGATTCTTTTGCATATGGTAGAGAAAGAGTAAAGTACAATTTCAATCTCTCAGGTTTATACCAAATCACACATACAACTCTCATTTGAAAAAAAAAACACGAACAATCAAGTCCATGTGGTTGTCGATTGCAATCAATCAAGTCCTTCTCACTGACATCCTTTAGATCAACGTTACGATTTTGGTTAAAAGACCATAATGCCCTTTAGGCACCAAAACTGCAATACGAAATAGTCTTCTCATCTTTTTATTATCCGCAACTCCCAAACCCACCATCGTCTTCAATGCTTCAACCCCTTTTCAACTCCCAAACCCACCACCATCTTCAATGCTTCAACCCTAAAATGGCAGACGACAAACACACAAACCGAATTCGACGGACTAAGCAAAAAAAATAAAGCAAAAGTAACTATCTTTTATACTCCACTTTGCCCCTATCATTACCGATTTCGAAGTTTTAATCGCTGAAATCTGTCAACAAGAAAAATCGAATCTTTTTTTTTTGTAGGTGTGTTGTCATTTCTTTAATTAGGGTTCGGTAAGGTGCTATTTTGGATTGATATGGAGTTTTTTGAGGTTGTTTCTTGATCTGAATATTATCGGTTTCTATTAGAGATTAAAGAATCTTGGTGATTTTGTTACTTGCTTTGATGAGAGCCAGCCCTTATAGTTCTGGTCAATTTAGTTACTATACAGAAACTAAAATTCAGTTAATACCATACAACCCTACCATAATTCAACAAAAATTCCTTTATCTTCCCGTCTTGATTGTATAAATTTAGCCCTACATTCGGCATACAATAGATACATCTAATCAACAGCATATTCTAAAATGGTAACATTTGTCTAAAACGACAATTCAAATTAAGCTCGACAGACTTATATATGTTTAAAACATCTAGCTTTTAAATCCTCAAACATCTACGCAATCACATAATCAAAATACCTGAAACGGCCAAACGTGAGGATTCTCCATACGACTAAATGTCTCTAGAATCTGAGACAACCTTCGTTCATACTCATGAAGATCAATCGAATCACCACGCTTAAAATACACAATCCTTCGTCATGCTTACACAGTATCGATTTCGGGAACCGTGCTTGTCCCAAAACCTCTTTCAGTACCAGATTGTACGAAGAAGGTAAGTCATGGAGGTAATACTCTGTTGCTGAAGCCTGTGTCGTTCGTGCGATCTTGTTGCCCATGGTTTTAGCCCTAATTTCGGCCTTCTGTTACAGATTGGAATGAATTCAGTTTAAATTGCGATGCTGGGGTTTCGGATAACCTAATCGGAGGCGTGTGAAGCAAGCAATTTGTTGTGTGTCTCAATTCATCAATGTATGCATAGTGGTGGTTATGTGGAGAGGGGCGACAGTGGTTTCTTGTTCATGAAGTTGAAGATGTGGTTTGGTGATGAAGATCATAAACATTTGATGAAGATGAAGGATAAAAGGAATATACACAATGAAATGACGATATTGCCCTTCCATTTATAAGTAAAAAGACAAAAACACCCTGGTCAACTAACAATTGACTAACAAAAAATGTGAGGAGGGACTTGATTGATTGCAATTGACAACCATAGGGACTTGATTGTTCATTTTTTTTTCAAATGAGGGTTGTATGTGCAATTGGATGTAAACCCAGGGACTAGAATTGTACTTTATGTAACGCCTCGCTTTTTGTAACTTTCCTTATTTAGCAAGTTTGTTTATACTTTCCATTTATGGAAACTCGTATTCTCGTGTAATCGTATTTCATTTCAAACGTTGTAATCTGAGACTTTAATCATAATGAAAATTATATCTTTTATATACTTGTGTTATTCATTATTCATAGATACTTGTGATTTATTCGTGTTACATGCATACTTAGTACCATTTACATGCAAATTCATACTTATTCATACTAATCATACATACAAAATACATTTATATGTTCCTTTATTTATGCACAACATTTATACGTTGCATTTATACGTTTAAAATGCTTAAAACCAACAAAACCTAGCAAAATTGGATGTTGGGCTCATGGGCCTGGCCCATTCGCGCGAAAGCGCAGGCCCAGTCGTCCGAAAACGCATTCGTCCCAAACTGCCATCTCAGCCTATAAATATTAGTCCATTCCCTTCATTTCAAACCTTCAACTTCCGAATTCTCTCTCGAGCATTTCACTTGGAGCTTGTCTCATCCATTTCTAAGTGAGTTTAAGCTCACAAACATCTGATTTTCATCTATCTTCTTCTACTTTTCTTCTATTTTCATTAAACTTTTTACAAGATTCTTCACGAATCTTCACTTGGTTTATCAGATCTACAATGGCAACTGATAGAAACTCTCAAATCATTTGAGGACCAAGTTGAAAGTGAAGTAATTCTTTCAAAACTATTTTAAACAATCTTTCTGACTTCGAACTCAGCCGGATCTGAGGTTCTCTGAGCTCATAAGCTAAGTCAATAGTTGTGGATTCAAGTTCGAACCAATTCCAACTGAGTAGGTAATCAGTTCAAACAAAACCGAACTAATTTTACCTGGAAACTGTTCCATTCGTCTGAGGTGCAGGCCCACTCGTTCGAGAGGATAACCCTCTCGTACGAGAGGGGACTCCCAGTCGTTCGAATGCAATTGTTCCACTAAGTTCCGACGATATCAAGTGTTGAATGACTGTTCAAATCACTATTTTCAATATAGATGATCCTGGAATGTCAGTGTGTGTTATGTGGGAACTTTGGTTTCCAATCTAGATCCACCACCTCGCTTAAGCTCGTGAAACGGACACCCAAACAATCTCCTAGATCTATAACAAGTGAACCTTGTCCAGCCTCCGACACTTAGTTAATTCTTTCTATGTCGTGTTGACACACCTGGGTTGTACATTGTTCGGTTTTTTGGTTTATTTTACATTATGTCTTTCCTTTCCGTATTCATGACCAACCGGTCAGTTAACTAAGTTAACTGATTTGTGCTTTGGTGAACAAAAACGAGGTTAAAACCTCCATGCATGACTTCTATAAACCTTATGAATATTCTGGACTATTAATGTACTTGGATAATAATTAATAAACTTAACAGAAATCACGAACATAAATGTTTGATAGTTAAAACGTTCAAACGAGACTCTGTTCACCAGACAGTCCCTTTCGTACAAATGGCCCTTTCATTCTAGACAGTCTCTCGTCTGAACAGTTCGTATTTCGGTTTCCCCGTTATTCTGTTTTCCGCGTTCCTTGTCGTTGATTCTGTCGGGCAAACTAGGACCCGTAAAACTACAGAAAATTAGTGTCGGGACAAGTGCACGGGCAAAATATAATTTATGTTTTATTATACTTTCGTATCATACTAAGTATTTTAAATTCTGTAACTTAATCCTTCAACTCCAATTCACACCTTCGTTTGCCCTGTAGGGTAAACTTGGTGTTCCTGTACAATTACCACCATCCCTTTGCTCACCGGGTAGAATAACCTTGGCATTCCTGTACTACGTCGACCAACTCTACGCTTGTGGGATTACTAAAGAAGATTTAGCAAAACTGTGAGTATACTCGAACACCCTTCTTCAATTTCACACTTTGGGTGCAATATGTTAACTTATAAACCTACACAGTTACACTTAGACTTTTATATAAAATGCACAAACGATCCAATACATGCATGCTAAATTCGTTAGACTTGATTCGTTATTCTGGGTGATTCTTTTGTGTGATTACTTGTCATTAGCTTCGTACAAGCCTCCCGTTAACATGTATAGCGCTATAGGAGTAACGCACCGCCCGTAAACTTGTGGTCGTGTTAAATGCTTATTATTGCGGTAATCAGAGGATTGACTTGAGTATTCACATGCCAGTTTTAATGTTAATCTTGATAACTAGTTTGCCATGTGGATTTGTTAAACTTTTATGCTACGCTATGTATTAAACTTATATACTCGTCAATACGTTGTATTGAATCATGTATTTTTAACATATTGCAGGATGATGATGATATTAAAATTGGGCGTAACGACAATGCTTTAGATACACATCTAGAAATATTTAGACTTGTTGTTGTATAAAATTTTGTACTATGTTGTATTTTGTTTCGTTGTTGTATTTGACTTTTCAAGTATCGTAATGTGACAAGTTGTTATGAAATGAAATCAATTTATTTAATTTATTGTCGCCTTTAGTGTTAAGTTGCAATGAGCAATCTCGTTCGTTTCACTCTGATATTTTCACCATCGGTTGTAGTGTGCATTTTACTCGTATAGAAAATCATGAAGGTGATTCATAATACCCAATGTTATATGTTTACATAGTTTTGACATAGAGGTATGCTATGATTCATATGTTCACACACATTAATCTATGTGATATATTCTATCTAGTCGTTATCGAAACGGAAAAAAACTTTTCTCATCATCAACAACTAAGTTTTTCTTGAAGCTACAATTGATTTCATCATCACTCATCGTGAGCGAAAATGGAACCACAATCGAAAAGTGATCCGTTAACCGAAACTAACTGAAACTGTCCAAATCGAATGATTATGGTTAGGTGAATATGATTAACCGGTCTTTCGGTTACGGTTACGGTTAAGGTATCTTCATTAACCAAAATTTAACCGAATCAAATTGAACCTTGTTTTTTTATATTTATTTGTGATTCTTTTTTATATTTACGGTTGAAATTAAATGTTTAGTAAGCATTATAATTATTTTTTTATCATCTTTCTTTTAGTTTCTTGTCTCTATTTATTTGTGTCCTTTTTTATTTATTTATTGTATTAGCAAACTAAACATCTATATTTAAGGGTTAAGTTATTCTACAAAGTCTCCTAAAAATAAGAAGTCTACAAAGACACAATGGATTGCACAAGATGACACAATGTCGAGCAAAAATATAACACAATGCCGAAAAAATATAACACAATGTCAAGAAAGACAATAGGTCGCAAAAAATGACACAATGACGCAAATATAGAAAAAACACAATGATAAATAAAAGACACAATGATAATAAACAAAAAATATAAAATCTACAATCTATAAATCCAAAAAAGAAAACCTAAAATCTCATATCGTAGAGTTCGATGAGACGATTCCAATCCCGCTTGAATGGTGTCAGTCAGAGTCTATTTGATACCCTTTGGACGACTTCTTATTTTTAGGACCATTTGTATTTGATCCTAAACCCTATATCTAAAATATGGTTATATTAATTACTTATGAACTATGTAATTAATTTTTCAGTATACGGTATATGTTATGTAAGCGAAAATAGCTCGTATAAGATCATATTCAGGTTTTATTTATTAAAACATCAATAAACTATATACAAGAATACAACCATATTTTTATCTAAAAACACAAAAAAAAAAATCGGTTAATAACCGAAATAACCATAACCACCGATTAACCAAACCACAGTTAACCTCCTATCGGTAATGGTTACGTTAACACTTTTAGATTAACCGAATCAACGGTTAACCAACTTTGCCCACACCTGACTCAAATAAATAAGCAATTCGTTTTAACAAAAGTGGTTTCAAAAAATAACTAAGCAATAATTTAAAAATTAAATGTATTATAGCAAAATAAGTTTATCGAAAAAAAAAGTATTATTGATGGGAATTTATTTGACCTAAAAACAATTCTAAAGTAATTTTTAGGCCATGAGTAGTTACATAATGGAATGTAGGCTTTAATCCTCCGAAAGTAGGGTTTTAGTGTCCGACAAAACAATTGACGTATTATCTTCTACACCCATGTGATGTTAATTTCTCGTCAAATTTCCTGTTTCTTAACCATCAACAACATTTTGAAAGATAAACTTTAACAGAAAAATAATAATAGAGATAGTAGAGTAGAGATAATAACCAATTTATAACATCCTGATTGGATAAAGTTAGTTAGTTCAAAGAATTATTATTATTTTTTTTAAAGTGAAATTGCTCTATTTAACGAGAATAATAAATTAAGGGTCCTAATAAATCCACATAGTATCATCTTATTCTAACATGGGTTGATACGGGCCGTATAATGTTATACGGACCGTATCAACCATGTTAGAATAAGATGATACTGTGGTCGTATATATATTATACGACTACTTTATACGAGTCGTATATATCTATACGGCTCATATACAATGAATTTCCTTTATTTTATTGTTTTATTACTATTTGACGCGACGTATTATTCCTCGATTCACGTGCGAGTAGACGTAAGATTCTCTGATTCGATGTTATATTTCTCGATTCTCGTGCGAGTTATGTGATTAGACGTTAGATTCCTCGATATTCGTGCGAGTTATTTGATTCGACGTTAGACTCCTCGATTCGCGTGTTAATCATTTGAAACGATGCAATATTCCGTAAAATTCTCTATATAAACGACTCTAATTTCATTCATTTTCATTCAACTTCTATTCGTTTCTTCTATTTTTCTCTGTATTCAAATTATTTACGCTATAATGTCGGGTTGGGGTAACCTTTTTAATGTGTTTGATAACGAGGCGAATCAGTGGAGTTATGATAACAATGAAGATAACAAAGCAGGCATGTTTTATCTGAATGCTCCGTTCGATCCCATTCTTGCGTCTGATGCAGGTCAGGATACTTGGGGTTTGGATGCAATTCAGCCTAATTATGCTGGTTATTATCCATCGCAACACCCGGTTAATTTTGAAGACCCTCCTGTTAGTTTTGGACCACCGACTGATAGTTCTCAGTCTCCTCCCATAAGTGATGGACCGCCGGAGGGTCCAAATGCTGACCAGGAACGTAGTGAGTTTCAAAACAAGAAGGTATAACATTTAATTATACGTTTATTTGTTGTACGTTAACTATTTTAGTGTTTTTACGTTTGATGTTGTTTTTATTAAAACCTTAGATTAGGGTTGCTCAACGGGCCGTGTTCGCGGGTTGGTGGGTTCAACCCGACCTGAACCTGAAAATTTTACACAAACCCGAACTCGACCCGAACCCGAAAATCGTACCATACATAAGAACCCGAACACGACCCGAACTTTCATGGGTTGACCCGAACACGACCCATTAAACCCTAATTTTTTTTTCTAAAATTAATATATTAAAGTTAAAATTTACTTAAAAAACACAAATATATATATATATATATATATAGTAATAATATCATATTTAAATTATGAAATCTATGTTAATATATAGTATAAATGTGTAACGGGTCAACCCTCCAACCCTCCAACCCAACCATGTTGACCCGAACCCGACCCGTTAACCCAAACGGGTTCGCAGGTTCAACCTGAAACTGACCTGAACCCGTTTATACTAAAGCTAAACCGATTGGTTAATCATTAATTGACACATATAAGTGTTTTCGCTAGGAATTCGCTAGCATGGATGAATTGGTAGAGTGGTGTAGAGACGTTGGACGCGTAAATGGCTACGCCCTCGTCACCAAACGCACCATCTACGATAAACAGGGTAGCGGTCAGCCGTTAAAAATATGGCTTACGTGCGATTGTGCCGGCGAGTACAAATCAACAGCCACGGTTAGACACAACGGGACCAGGAAAACCGGTTGCAAGTTCCAACTGATCGGGGCATACAAAAAGAGGTTAGGTTATTGGGATCTAAGGGTTGAGGAAGCTAAACATAACCACGAACCATTTCTGTATCCAGAGGGTCATCCGTCCCTAATGAGGTTGACTCCATCAGAAGAGAGGACGGTGGAGCAAATGACGCATCAGAACATAAAACCACGAGACATTCTTGCTGCCATTAAAGAACAGAACCCCCATAATGTCTCAATAAGAAACACCATATACAACGCTCGGGCCAAATTGGGTCGAATGGAACAAGTCGGCGAGACTCCAATGCAGATACTTTTCAACCGGTTGGAGAAGGTTGGGTTTGTTTTTTACCATAGAACATCTCAAAACGGCGAACGGGTCGAGGATGTTTTCTTCATCCACCCGGAGTCGAACATGTTGTGGCGCGCCTTCCCGCATGTGTTGCTTATAGACGCCACCTACAAGACAAATCGGTACAAAATGCCGCTAGTCCAGATTATCGGTGTTACATCCACGTTGATGTCGTTTTGCATTGCTCATGTGTTCGTAAGCAACAAGAAACGGGAAAACTTCACATGGGTTCTACAGAGGTTGAAACACTCATTAGACAGTGTTATGGAACCCCGTGTAATAGTAACCGATAGAGATCGCGCCCTAATGAACGCATGTGCAACCGTGTTTCCCAGGGCTAGACATTCATTGTGTAGGTGGCACATACAGCAAAACATCTTCAAGCATTGTAGGCAAAGCTTTAAAACAGAGGATAAATGGAGGAGGTTTCTTTACAAGTGGGGCGAGCTAATTAACTCAACGACCGATCATGACTACAACTACTGGTACGAGCGAATACGATCAACCTTGCCACGCAAAAAAACCGACGGTAAGTTTTATATAATTTTTGTTTAATAATCGTATTTATTTGACTTGTCTTAACTGCACTTGACTTTGATTACAGAGATTATGAACTATTTGGATTCAATCTGGTTACAACCATATAGAGACCGGTTTGTTTCGTTCTGGAGTGACCAACATCTAAACTTCGGTCAAAATACAACGAACAGGGCAGAGGGTCAACATGCCCTTTTGAAGCAGTACCTAGGCGACTCTAATTATACCCTGGAGAAAGTGGTACCACTTATCGATAAGCTCATAAGAAACCAGGTGACAGAAATCAAAGGCACCATTGAAACAAGCAGGAGCCGAACATTGGGTCATCATAACAAACAAATATTTAATCTCCTACTAAAGAATGTTTCACATGCCTGCCTAGAGTTGATATCAGACGAAATAAATGAAATAGAAAAATTAAAGTTATATAACCGTACATGCGCGTGCCGTTTGTATACAAGTTGTGGGTTGTCGTGCGCGTGTCGGTTGGAACCGTATACAACGAATGGTAATACATTATTCGACCAACCACATTTTATAATCATAGCCTTTCATCACGCAAAATCTTATTGGCGTTTTATGTTGTTTGTTGATATGTTTCTTAGGTCAAATGATCCCGTTGGAGTTGATAGACCCTTTTTGGAGAAAGTTAAATTTGGACTCCATAGTCGAACCGAGCAAGGTACACTCTTTCGACTTAGATGGCAAATTTGCGCTTCTCAAACAACATTTAAGTGCTCAGCCGAGAGAACTCAAGAAAAACTTGATTCAAAAGATGAAGGAGTTTGTACAACTCAATAAGACGAAGCTTAAACAACCAGTTGTGCAAAACAACACACGGGGTCGTCCAACTTTAAAAGCTCAGCAACAAAGGAAGGATGATTCGTTTACGGAGCCTTCAAGACACAGTTTTTTTACAACGCAGGACCAGTATAGTGATTCACAAGATGGGTTTGGCACACAAGAGTCAACGATCGAACCTACCAGGCACAGCTCGTTTGTCGAGTCACAAAGTTATTGTACTGAAACACCTATGTTCTTCAGTGAGATTGCGAAAGGCGCTAAGAATTCGAAAACGAAAAACAAGGTCGCAAAATCAAAGGAAGAGCCACCAGACTTACCTTTGCTGCCTGTCGGACAAGTTAATATGTTCATGCACTTCAAAAAGTACATTCCACCGTGCTTCTATCCACACCTCAGTCACATACAAAATGTGCAGGGTGATGGTAATTGTGGGTTTCGATCTATAGCGGTCGGCTTATCGCTTAAAGAGTGGCAGTGACCGTTCATACGGGAGCATCTTCATGATGAGTGCAACCGGTTCCACGAATTTTGGAAAAAGATAAATGATGTTCAGTATCAACAAGTTCTGGAATCATTAGTTTGGTCCAACCATATAGACAGAGCACCTCAACATAAGTGGCTACAAATGCCATTCACGGGGCTTCTGATAGCAAACCGGTGGAATGCCATTTGTCTCTTATTAAGTGACCTAGGTTGTGCTTCATTTTTTCCCATGTTCACAACAGCCGAAGAAAGTATTTCGCATCGAACAGTCGCGCTTGTACATGTACACAGGAACCATTTTATTCACGTAAGATTAGAAGGGGAATATCCAATGCCAACCCCATCAGGATACTGGCGACAACCGACACGGAATACGCCAGCAGAAAGTTGGTATCACTATTACAAGGAACGTATTGACCAATATAATACGATCGTTGATCAATATAGGACCAGAGATTACATAGATATAGGTACCCTATGAATATAAAATGTTATTTACATGTTTTGACAAGTTGTAATGATCAACATACACGTTATATAAATGTTTTGGCAACTTGTTGAAATTGAATTTGAAAAAACATTTAAACGAATCAACGTTAACGCATACCCACCGTATTTTCATCAGTTCCGCATATAGTAATTGAAAAAAAATGAAAAATACTGAATTGTATACTGGCCGTATAAAAATATACGCCTCGTATACCGTGATCGTATATTAAGTATACGACAAAATTAAAATAAATTAAATTACTGTATACGGGTCGTATACTTTTATACGGCCTGTATACAAAGGAAAAAAGATCGTATAAGTTTTATACGACCTCATTTCCACCATACGGCCTCAACATTCCACAAAAAATTCTCTCGGTTTTCTCTCGGATCGTTCTTGGACAGCGTTCTTTGGCGTTTTTAGCGTTTTCTTCTCATTCTTCCTATATGGTACGTTTTCGTATAGTAAACTTTCAAATTCCGTAACATGTTAGATTATGGTCTTGTATAGTAAAGCGTAGATAGGCGTAACGATTACGATTGTATAATTTAATTTGAAAAAAAAAATTGAAACAGAAAATTGTAACTGATTATTCAAGTGTATACGGTCGTATAAATTGTATACGGTCGTATAATGTTTGAATATTCAAACTGTATACGATCGTATACACTTTATACGACCGTATACACTTGAATAATCAAATGTTTTACGATCGTATACATTATATACGCTCGTATAACTTTTGAATATTCAAACATTATACGATCGTATATTTATATACGGTCGTATACCTGTTTGAATATTCAAACATTATCCGAACGTATATTTTATATACGGTCGTATACTTGTTGAATATTCAAACATTGTACGAGCGTATATGATATGTACAATACGTTCGTATACAAGAACAGTATTCGTATAATACGTTAACGATAATCGTATAGTGATTGCTAAGTTGTAATTGTTATTTGTTACAGACGATATGGCTGAGTCATCAGCAGCTGGTGCGGCCCGAAGAGGTCGAGGTCAGGGTCAGGGTCAGGGTCGGGGCCGTGGACGTGGACGCGGACGGGGACGTGGACGTGGACATGGACGTGGACAGGAGGAGGAGGTTGTGCCCGATTTTACTGAGACGGGGCAGTTTCTTAGAGATATCCCCCGAGGTACGGTTGCCTATAGGGTTTTGGGCAAATTACGGGAGATAGTGCTGGATGCGCCTCGGACCATAGATTTTCAGTTTTTGACCGATATTGGAGCGATCGGTCGGGTCCGGGAGCTCATGCCAGCTAACTCCCCATGGGACCGCTTATTTGATGCCGCCGCAGAGCGGGCCCACAGGGAGATTACTTTAGAGTTTTTATCTACCTTTTCATTTACGGACACCCGGGGTGGGGGTTTCGGCATTTTTTGACGACAGAGGCCGTAGCTTTTACTATTTGCAACAAGACTCAGAGGATGACACTTCCTCAGTTCGTTGTTGCCTTGGGTCTGTACTCACAGGAGGACTCAAGGTCCCGCGCATTTTTTGATGCGCCAGTCAGCACGTCCACTGACGTGTTGTGGCTGTATTGGCGCACTATTGGGTTCGAGGAGTTCTCGAAACCGAATCAGCGATCCCCGAAGGCACGGGCGACAGATATTTACGACCCGTTACACCGATACCTACATCGGTGTATCGTCGTGACGATCGCCGGTCGTCATGATAGCAGGGAATGGGTCATCCAAAATGACCTATTCTTCTTGCACGACTTACTTAGCGGCGGGAGGGCCAACTTGGCGTACAAGTTGGCCGCATATCTCGCCGACTACGCTTTTAAGCGACCCTCTTCCCACATCAGTTGTGGGGCCTTCGTCACCCGTCTGGCGAAGAGTTACGTTCACCTCCTGTCCCCGCAGGTGGCAAGTGATATGACCCTGACACGCCAGTTTGACAGGGTTGGGAGGGACACAGCCCTATCGATGGGTTTAGCTCGCGAGGTCGAGGGAGGGCAGTTGGTTTGGGCTTATGGTGTGGGTGAGGGACCCCGTGAAGAGGGTGGTGATGAGGAGGGAGACGATGGAGAGGGAGGCGAGGGCGAGGGAGATGGAGGTGACGGAGAGGGAGGCGACGGAGAGGGGGTCGGTCATGCTGGCGATCGATCACATGTAGCTGCGGAGGAGTTATGGGGTGATCGCCCGTACGTTCGACGCAGCGTGAGACAGCGTGTGATGCCTCCACCGGGGGTGGAGGAGAGACTCGTTCAGGTCGAGTCGGATGTAGCTGCAGTCAGAGGGGATTTAGCTGCAGTGAGAGAGGATGTACGGTGGATGGTCGAGGCGATTGTGGCTATGCATTCTGCCGCGCCCCTACCTCCACGAGCTGGCGCAGCACCACCACCACCACCACCGCCATAACTGCTTGTTGTATTATTATCATTATTATTTGTTATTTTACGTTTGAAACTTTGTAAAAGTTTATCTTTTTTTTGTTTTAGATGTAAAACATTTATAAATATTAATCTTATGTTTAGATGTTAACTTGTTTGTTTAATAATTGTTGTCGTAGTTTATCATAATCATATCACATATTTATCGTTTTACATAGTGGAAACTTACTAAACATTATAAATACGTTTAACTAGAAACTCGTAACATAATCCGATATATACAATACTATTTTAAAATTTACAAAACTTATTAAACGGTTTCCCGATTGCAACAAAAAATTAACTATTCTATACATATTTATCGTTTTACAAAGTGGAAACCTATGAAACATAATAAATACGTTTAACTACAAACTCGTAACATAATGCGATATATAGAACACTATTTTAAAATTTTCAAAATTTATTAAACGGTTTCCCGATTGCAACAAAAAATTAACTTTTCTATACATATTTATCGTTTTACAAAGAGGAAACTTATTAAACATAATAAATACGTTTAACTACAAACTCCAAACATAATCCGATATATATAACAAACGGTTTCCCGATTTCAACAAAAAATTAACCTTTCTATACGGGCCGTATAACATTATACGGCCCGTATACAGATTTCAAAACTAAAAACCCTTGTCCAACCTTCGAAACAATATGCAAGTATGTATACGACCCGTATATAATATACGGCCCGTATACATATAAAAACAAAAAAAAACATTCCACTCATTAAATTTTGTGCATAAACATTCTATACGGCTCGTATAATTATATACGGCCCGTATACAAATAGAGATGTGAAAATAAGATTATAGGGGTGTGGAAATAGAAGACCCCTAAATTAAAAGTGAAGTTGATCACATTGAAGAAATGGATTATTACAGTGACTCTATCTTTTGATCATCCTAAGTAAGAGATATATCATGCAACCTATAATAACTTTCCTTGGATATTATTTACTTACAAGATTATAAAGGAAAAAAGTTACGTATTTTTTCAATAGTGTAGGATCAAATACAAAAACTCTAAAAAATAAGAAGTTGTACAAAAGGTCTCAAACATACTTTGATTAACTTTATTCAAGAGGCATTGGAACCGTCTCATCGAACTCTACGGTGTAAGATTTTAGGTTTTTACTTTTGGATTTATAGGTTGTAGATTTTATAGGATGTGAGATTTTAGGTTTTCACTTACTTATAGGTCGTAGATTTTAGAATTTTTGTTTATTATCATTGTGTCTTTTATTTATCATTAGGGTTGTAAACGAACCGAACGAAAACGAACAAGGCCTTTTTCATGTTCGTTCATTAAGGAAATAAATGTGTTCACGAACGGTTCGTGAACACTTACCGAACGAGATTTTATGTTCGTGTTCGTTCATTAAGGAAATAAGCGTGTTCACGAACGGTTCACGAACACAAATAAATTTGGTGAACGCAACGAAGGATAAATGTGGATGGCCCAGAGAGTAGCACTGGAACTTGAATCTCTTATTGCGGAACGGAGGTCAATCGTATACGTCGATGTAAATAATGAGAAAGGAAAGGGAAATGGTGCACAAACAAGGTGAAATAGGGTTTCCTAGTTTAATTATTAGAGTAATAAAATAAATAAAGCATTAATAATATAAAAAGTATAGATAAAATATATGAAAGTACAAAAATCTTTAATTAAAACACAAACATACGAACATAAACGAACACAAATGAATGAATGTTCACGAACACGTTCACGAACACCTTACCGAATGTTCACGAACACAATTGAACGAACGAGACATATGTTCATGTTCGTTCATTTAACTAATCGAACGAAATTTCTTGTTCATGTTCGTTCGTTTATTAAACGAACGAATATAAACGAACTTCCCGCCGAACGGTTCACGAACTGTTCGCTGAACGTTCGGTTCGTTCATAGCCCTATTTATCATTGTGTTTTTTCTATATTTGCGTCATTGTATCTTTTTTGTGACTCATTGTGTTTTTTTTTCCTTTACATTGTGTTATATTTTTTATCATGTGTTATATTTTGCTCAACATTGTGTCATCTTGTGCAATCTATTATGTCTTTGTACACTTTTATTTTTAGAAGATTTTGTAAAATAACTTAACCTTTTTTTTCCAATATACATGATAATTTTGTCTCATTAGAATGTTTAGAGTAAAACCTCGTAACACCCTAAGGAAAAGAGGACAACTTAAACAAATGCCGGAAGCCCGGAACGAGTCTAACTATTTATACATTCGAGATTCTCGCTTCAATAAATATGTTAGATAAAAGTATAATACTAGTACTGACAAAACTTATGTGGTTAGTTAAATGGTTAAAACACGCACAAGACACATTTAATAAACAAGTTACATGAAATGACATAACTTGACATGTTTAAGTTATATGTTTCGACGCGAACCGTTTCGACACATTCTGTTTCGACCCGTACCGTTTCGACCAGTACCATTTCGAATCGAACCGTGAATCTTTTGACAAAAGTGACACCAACCCAGGGCATGAAAGTCAAGATGTCAACCATTGTCAAATTGAGTTAAACTCTGCTGATGAAAAGTGAACTGAGATCTTTTATGTTGCTGCAAATCTTGAACCAAACGTATTGATGTTTGCACCCGACGTTGTAAGATTAAATATATTACGTATTAATATTTAATCTATAGCCATCATAATCATTTGCATTATAGAGATCAAAATATATTAGAACCTATTATTTAATTAGTTGGTAATTGTTGATGGACCATATTACCCTTAGTAACTAATTAGGTTTCCTCCTGGGTGCTTATATAAGGAGAGTTATGTGGAGGTCAAAGGGTTACTCAGTTACACAATTACAAACACCCCATTAGACCATAACATCAATAAGTTCGGCCTCCTCTCCAAAACCGATATCCCTTTTCGGTTTTCTTAGCCCCATCATCAGTTAGCATCCTAAGGAGGAACCAGATCACCTTGACAAAGATGTCGAACTCCATGTCGTCTTCTCTCAATGGATTCTCCTCTGCACTGTCTGCGGTGACAGGTATGATTTATATTGTTTTCCTTCATGCATAAACAGAACTGAACCAACATGTGGTATCAGAGCATATGTTGATTAGTCAGTTCTGTTTTGTATCCATAAATCTGGAATAAAACTGGAAAACAGGATTTGAAAAACCATAATAAAAGATTTTCGGTTTTATCATCCGAGACGTTCATCTCGGATCTGTTAAACAAATCACGGATCATATATTGATTCGTTATAAGTATTCCGAAATCATCAGTTTAAGAAACATGTTTAAATGTGTAAATAAATTCCAGATTTCGGATGAATGTTTAAGTATTTTTATGATTAGGGTTCATCATGTTCATGAGAAAATTCGAAAATTCTATTATGTTTTGGAATGATTTAGGATTAATGGGTGTTTTTTTCCATGTTTGATCTAAATTTATCTTTTAATTTTATACGAAACTGTTATTAGATAAACAGTTACCATATTTTCGAAACATGTTGATAAATTAGATCATTTTAAACAGGAAATAATATGTCATAATCCCTTAGATTTCGAATTTTCAGTTATGTTATCACAATTAACAGCTGTAACAGGAAGTTTCGAGATCATCAGATTGCGACTAGAGACCATCAGTCTCGACTCGAGACCATAACGTGATGACTCGAGACAAAGGTCTCGACTCGAGACCGTAACATGATGACTCGAGACAAAGGTCTCGACTCGAGACCATAACGTCATAACTCGAGACCGTGGTTGCGACTCGAGACCATAACGTCATAACTCGAGACCGTGGTTGCGACTCGAAACCTCATTAGTTCGATCCGCGCTAACGGGTGGTTTGCTATTAAATAAATGGTTTTGTAATTTACTTAGTTAATTAATCAGAATCAGATAATGTTTTTGCAAAACCAGAATAGCTTAACTTGAATGAGTTTTGATATATCATTTCTGGCCAAAGCTGACTTGATACATCTACTTATCATTCAAGTATTACGAAAGCTATGCTAAGTGTGCATCATAAGCATGAATGTTTTAATATCTGGCCAAAGCTGATTTAATTCTTTCATAGATGGCATACTTAGCAAGTGCATAACTAAAGTGATTGTTTCAATTTCTGGCCAAAGCTGATTTGTTACAACCACTTTGCACATATGCTTAAATGATTACACTTCTGGCCAAAGCTGTTTTGTCTTCGTTTAAGTAGAATTTTTTTTAGTTAAGTCTATTATTTTGATGTTAGTAATAGACATTATCACAGCTTCATTATGTAAAATGGTCACTATTTTGCCTGCCTTAGTTTAACGTGCCCTTAGATCACATTAGGATTTCTTCCTTAGTATCATAACTTGCTCATCTTATTTCCACTATCAGCACCCAACTGCGGGATTCCACCTTTGACTGGTGATAACTTTGCTGCATGGAAGGATGCTCTCATGCTTACTCTCGGATTGCTTGATTTTGATTATGCTCTAAGAGAGAAAAAGTCAGCGGACCTTACCACTCAAAGTACTGCTGCTGAGCAGTTAACTCATGAAAAGTGGACTAGGTGTAACCGCATGTCTCTCATGTTTATGAAGCAATCCATAAGCAATGCAATCAGGGGAGCTATTCCTGATTCTGAAGATGTTAAAACCTACTTGGAACATGTGGAGGCGCAGTTCAAAGGGACGTCTAAGGCGCACGCTAGTACTCTTATTCTCAAGCTGGTGACAACTAAGTATGATGGGAGGAGCGGCATTCGCGAGCACAGCATGATGATGAATGACATGGCCAATAAGCTGAAGGGGCTGGAAATGGAAATCAGTGATGGTTTCCTTGTTCATTTCATCATTACTTCGCTTCCTTCATCCTTTGAAGCATTTAAGATCAACTACAACACTCAGAAGGAAAAATGGACGATGAGTGAGCTGGTCGCTATGTGCGTACAGGAGGAAGAGCGCATGAGGATGGATCGCACTACTGATGTTGCCAACTTCACCACCTCCTACTCTAAGAAAAGGAAGAACAATTATCAGAGGAAGGATGCTTCAAAAGTCCAAAGGCCTAATCCCAACTCTAATACAAGTGCACCTTCCAGCTCTAAGAACTCCTTAGGCAGTATCCGCTGCAAGTTCTGTAAAAAGACAGGACACATGCAGAAGGAATGCCCTGACTTTAAGGAGTGGCTGGCTAAGAAAGGTAACAATTATTTTATGATACTTGAGTCCTATAATTTAAGTGTTCCTGCTAATTCTTGGTGGTTTGATTCTGGTTCTATGGTTCATGTTACCAATTCTACTCAGGGATTCCTTTCAATCCGGAAGCTGGAAAGAAACCAAAGAACGCTTAAGGTTGGGGATGATCGAGAATTAGAAGTGAAGGCCATTGGAACATTACAATTAGTTATGAAAACTGGTTTATGTATTAAACTTTATGATACCTTATATGTTCCTGAGGTAACTCGGAACCTTGTATCAGGACCAAAGTTAGACATGGACGGTTTTATTGTTTCCCATGGTCATCGCAAACTCTCTATCCATTATGATTCTGTTCTTTATGGTACTGGTGTTCTGGATGGAGGTCTCTATAGATTAGAACTAGATGATGGCTTTTCCAAATCTTTGTTGTCATATAACATTAATGAATCACTCACAAAGATGGAAGAGAAACGAGACTTAGAGACTTCATCCATGTTGTGGCATCAACGTTTAGGCCACATTTCAAAAGAGCGATTAAATCGTCTCGTAAAGGATGAAGTCTTACCTCCTCTCGATTTCTCTGACTTTGGAACATGTGTCAAATGTCTTAAAGGTAAAATGACATTAGCGAATAAGAAAGGTGCCACTAGGAGCTCTAATTTATTAGAACTCATTCACACTGACATTAGTGGTCCCTACCAAATCGCTGGCATAACAGGACATACTTCATTTATCACTTTTATTGATGATTATTCTCGTTACATGTACTTGTATCTTATTAAGGAGAAATCTGAATCTCTAACAACTTTTAAAGATTATAAGGCTGAAGTTGAAAAGCAATTAGATCGTCAGATTAAAGTTGTGAGATCAGATAGAGGCGGTGAGTATTATGGAAGACATACTGATGTGGGTCAAGCTCCTGGTCCATTTTATGAGTTTTGTAAGGGCCAGGGGATTGTGAACCAATACACCATGCCTGGTACACCTCAGCAGAACGGTGTCGCTGAAAGAAGAAACCGTACCCTTATGAACATGGTGCGCAGTATGTTAGCCAACACTAACTTACCATTATTCCTCTGGACTGAAGCGTTAAAAGCAGCTGTTCATATACTCAATAGAGTTCCTTCTAAGTCTGTCCCTAAAACTCCTTATGAACTTTGGACAGGAAGGAAACCGAGTCTTAAATATATGAAAGTATGGGGTTGCATTGCTGAAGCAAAACTTTACAATCCTTTCCTAAGGAAACTTGACCCTAAGACAGTTACCTATTTCTTTATCGGGTACCCTGAGAACTCGAAGGGTTATCGTTTCTATTGTCCTTCCCATGTCACCCGTATTGTTGAAACCAAGCGTGCTGCGTTCCTGGAGGATTTCAAGGTCAGTGGGAGCAGTACCAACCCTTACGAAGAATTGCAAGAAGTACAAGACGCGGGGGGGAGGGATTCGTCGCTTACCATTACTCCGATTACTCCTCTTGTACCCAATGCAACTATTGTTCCTGAAGCTACTGCACCAACTCCAAATTCACCTCTACAATCAGAACCCATTATACCTCATGACGAAGGCACATCAAACACTCAAAACCAAGACAACGCTGAACCCGATAATCCACTCAGGAGGTCATCCAGGCAAAGAAGGCCTCCTAATTGGGATGATTATTTTACCTACCTGACTGAAATGGATCCCGGAAAGCTCAATGATCATATCTCTTACAATGAAGCCATTAGCAGTGATCAGTCTTCTGAATGGAATAAAGCAATGATTGATGAGCTTGAATCCATGAAGAAAAATGACGTTTGGGATTTGGTAGAATTACCCAACGGAGTCAAACCCGTAGGATGCAAATGGGTGTTCAAAACAAAACTGGATCCGAATGGGAACGTTGAACGCTACAAAGCGAGATTGGTTGCAAAGGGCTACACTCAGAAAGAGGGAATTGATTATCAAGAGACGTTTTCACCTGTCTCTCGTAAAGATTCATTAAGGATCGTCATGGCCCTAGTAGCTCATTTCGATTTAGAGCTGCATCAGATGGACGTTAAAACCGCTTTCCTTAACGGAGATTTGGACGAAGATGTTTACATGAAGCAGCCTGAAGGCTTTAAACCTGAAGGTCAGGAGCATCTAGTCTGTAAGTTGAAGAAATCCATTTACGGGTTGAAACAAGCATCACGTCAGTGGTACCTCAAGTTTGATGAAGTCATGAAGAGGCAAGGTTTTATGAAGAATCAAGTGGATCAATGCACCTACCTCAAGATGAGTGGGAGTGACTTTACTATACTTGTCCTTTACGTAGATGATATTCTATTGGCAAGTAATAGTTTAGATATGTTGCATGAGTCGAAGCGTTTACTCTCGCATAACTTCGACATGAAGGATCTCGGAGATGCTTCTTACGTCATTGGCATCGAAATTCACCGAGATAGACACAAGGGGATCTTAGGATTGTCCCAGAAGGCTTACATAGATCGTGTCCTTACACGTTACAACATGCAACAGTGCAAACCCTCCGTCGCTCCAGTAGTTAAAGGAGATGTTTTCGGTTCATTCCAGTGTCCGACAACAGAGGTTGAGAAGGAGCAAATGAGCCAGATACCTTACGCGTCAGTAGTCGGGAGCTTGATGTATGCTCAAGTCTGTACTCGTCCAGATATCGCTTATATTGCTGGAATGCTAGGCCGTTATCAGACTAATCCTGGCTTAGATCACTGGAAAGCAGCTAAGAAGGTACTTCGATATCTGCAAGGGACGAAAGACTATAAGCTGACTTATAGAAGAAGTGATCATTTAGAAGTGGTGGGCTATTCTGATTCTGACTTTGCCAAATGCAAAGATGACAAGAAATCCACTTCGGGCTATATCTTTATGTTAGCAGGCGGCCCTATCTCATGGAAGAGTCATAAACAACAGTTGACCACAACTTCCACAATGATGGCAGAGTACATTGCTGTTTATAACGCAACCTGTCATGGAATGTTGCTTAGAAATCTGGTCACTGGACTCAAGATTGTTAATTCCATTTCTAGACCATTGAAGCTTTACTGTGATAATTCAGCTGCCGTTAGTTTCTCGAACAGTAACAGTTCGACTGGAGCTGGTTTATATCTCGATACGAAATATCTATTTGTACGTGAACGTGTTGAGGAAAATAATCTTTGTATCGAGTATATTAGTACTAAGGATATGCTTGCGGATCCGATGACTAAAGGTCTCCCTCCTAAGGTTTATGAAGAACATGTTCGGAATATGGGATTTAGTAAAGACCTTATTTGAGCATATTGTACTAGCTTATGTTTTATGATTAATGAAATTTCCTCAAGTTTGATTTTGTATGTCTGTTAGAATATGTTCAACTGGTATAATGGCATATAGACAAATAAAAGTTACAAGTCAAACAAAGGGCTTACGCGTATTTTGATCATGATGATTAGGTTTTAAATTAAGGCTATAGTATGATTAATGGGGGTCCTGAGTCGCATAATGATTCAACGGCTGTATTTTTCTGCTATAGTACTTGTTTAAGGCTAAAATGAGTGTTAACTCCTGATCAGGCTTATCTAATACTCATAGTAAATGATTACTCGGCTAAGTGGGAGAATGTAAGATTAAATATATTACGTATTAATATTTAATCTATAGCCATCATAATCATTTGCATTATAGAGATCAAAATATATTAGAACCTATTATTTAATTAGTTGGTAATTGTTGATGGACCATATTACCCTTAGTAACTAATTAGGTTTCCTCCTGGGTGCTTATATAAGGAGAGTTATGTGGAGGTCAAAGGGTTACTCAGTTACACAATTACAAACACCCCATTAGACCATAACATCAATAAGTTCGGCCTCCTCTCCAAAACCGATATCCCTTTTCGGTTTTCTTAGCCCCATCATCAGTTAGCATCCTAAGGAGGAACCAGATCACCTTGACAAAGATGTCGAACTCCATGTCGTCTTCTCTCACTGGATTCTCCTCTGCACTGTCTGCGGTGACAGGTATGATTTATATTGTTTTCCTTCATGCATAAACAGAACTGAACCAACAGACGTTTCATGTAGTCAAGTTAACACTGAAAAGTAAAGTGAAGGATTCTTTGTGAGTAGTAATCATGGACCCTTGAAGAAATCCTATGTTGACCAACCGAAGAAAACTCAGCTCTATTGTTTTTATTATGATGTTGGTAAGGCTACACGGTATGAGGGTCGTCCCCCTACCGTCCTGGTCCGACGCCGGTTTGAACACCGTGCCGCCCCCCCACGTCGTGTCGTCTCCATCGGTAAAAGGACGTTGGCGACGATCAAGTGAAGACAAAAAAAGTGGGCCCCCGAATTGAATATGACCGTTTAAAAAAATCGAATTCTTAATTATTAATTGTAAAATAACGGCTACTTTTTAAATATTCCCCCATTTCACTTCCATTTTTATAAATACTCACCTCTTTTACTCATTTTTTCACAACTTTTCACCCACTACAATCTCACATCTCTCTCACATTTTATAACCCCTCTTCCCTTTTTATAAAAACTCATCTATTTTTATACCCGCTAGCAGCCCATCTCTCTATAAAAAATTATCATGTCTTCACCTTCTCCCATTTCTTCAATTTCTTCTATGTCTTCATCGTCTTCGTCTACGTGGTATTCGTCATCTTTGGAAGAGGATGGTATTATGCACAACATGATTATGAACGCGGCTCAGATCTTCATGGAGGGTGATGAAGCGTCGTCCCAACGGCTAACTAGACGTGCAAAATATAACCGAGACCAAGAAGGTATTTTACTTTTTTTTTCCTTATGTTTTATATAGATTTGAAAATGTATTTTATAATTAATTTTCATTTATGTTTCGTTTTAAATTTATAGCCAGCCACGTTAAACTAGTAGCCAATAATTTTGCCGACGAACCCGTGTACCCACCCGAGATTTTTAGACGTCGGTTCCGCATGAGTCTTCCACTGTTTTTACGTATTGCAGGCGATATGGCCCAGTCTGATCCGTTTTTTACATTGCGATACGACGCTAGGGGGCAAATGGGTTTCAGTAATTTACAAAAATGTACGTCGGCCATTCGCCAACTTGCGTACAGTTACGCACCCGATGCATTAGACGAATATATTAGGATGTCTGAAAGAACCGCACGTCGATGTTTGCACAAGTTTTGCGAATGGGTTGTCAAATTGTATAGCAAGCGATATCTGCGAAAACCGAACGCAAACGACGTTCAAAAATTATATCAAGCACACGAACAGAGACATGGTTTCCCAAGAATGCTCGGGAGCATTGATTGCATGCACTGGCCGTGGCAGAACTGCCCAGTTGCCTGGCAAGGTCAGTATACTAGGGGAGATCATGGAGATCCGACTATTATTCTAGAGGCTGTTGCGTCACAGGATCTCTGGATATGGCATGCTTTTTTTAGTCTACCTGGTTCGCTCAATGACCTGAACATCATATACCAGTCACAGATATTTGAGGATGTAGTGGCGGGTACAGGTCCAGACACAAGCTTTACGGTTTCGAGGGTAGAATACAGGCGAGGTTACTACCTAGCCGATGGGATATACCCAACGTACTCGACAATCGTTAAAACTATTCCGCACCCGACAGACGACAAAAGAAAAAAGTTTGCGAAGTATCAAGAGGGTGCGAGAAAAGATATTGAGCGGGCTTTTGGTGTTCTACAAAAAAAATGGCACATCATTGAACATCCAGCACGTTCGCAAACACCAAAGAGGTTACGACACATTATGTACGCTTGTATCATCCTTCATAACATGATCATTGAAGACGAAGGTAGAGCGATATGCGAGTACGACGAAAACGCGTCTACTGGAAATTCTGTTCCAGTTAGTGGGGAACAACAAGATTTGAACATGTTCGCTCTACGTAACGAGCACACACATCATAACCTACAAGCGGACTTGGTGGAGTACATTTGGAACAACGCTCAAAACGAACCCGACCACGACATGGAAGACGAAGACTAGTAGCTTATTGGAATATATTAGGATATTTTTAAGTTTATTTTTTTTAAGTTTATGTTTTTTTTTTTAATTTATTTTTTTAAGTTTAATTTTTTTTAAGTTTATATAATTTTTTTTAATATTAATAAAAATATTTTGTTACTTTATTTGTTAAATATTAAAAAAAGTTGAAGATTAAAAAAAATAAAAAAACATAAAAGTGGTGGAGGACTATGACTAGGACCATCCTCCCATGCCCTCTAGTTTTGGAGGATGATCCATCCTTGGGAGGACTATGACGTGACGCCTACGTGGCGGATCATCCTCCAAGGATGGACCATCACCATACCCACTAGCCTAAGTTTATCTGCCCATTACAGATATTAAATATAGGTCTATCCTGTTAATATTTAAAATCAACAGACGAACAAGACCTGCTTTTTATACAGGTCAACCCGAAATCAACCGAAAAAAAAAACTGACCCGACCCGACCCGAAACCCGTTCTGACCCATACCCGTTCCGACCCGGACCCGTTCCGACCCAAACCAGAACAACCCTTTTTTATGATTGACCCGTTTTGACCCATGACCCGACCCGACTCGACACAACCCGTTTTCCAGGTCTATCTGTTTAACACAATTAAATGTGATTAGGGCTATTAAATATAATCAGTTCAGTAACACACAACTAGGGGTGCAAACGAGATGAGCCGAGCCCGAGCTCGACCAGGCTCGAGCTCGAGCTCGTTTAACATATGAAAGCTCGAGCTTGAGCTCAGCTCGATTCGAGCTTTATTTTTAAAGCTCGAGCTCGGCTCGAAGGTAATTTTTCAAGCTCGAGCTCGGCTCGGGCTCGACTCGTTTAGTATTTATTAATTAATTTATATTAATTATAATTATTATTATTATACATATAATTAAGTTATTTTTTATATTTATATAAATGTTAATTATTATTATATAAATATATGTTTAATATATTAATAAAAAAATATATCAACAGAAAGCTCGTTTAGGCTCGCGAGCCGGCTCGAGCTCGTTAAGCAAAGCTCGGGTTCGGGCTCGTTTACTAAACGAGCTTGTTTTTTAGGCTCGGACTCGAGCTCGAGCCCTGTTGAAACACTGGTTAACACAAGGATAATCAATGGGGTTGTTTCATCTATGGGGTTCAACCTCCTCCCTTACTCGTATCGATGGCTTGAGATCTGCAAAACAGTAAACACCGTTAGTCTCGTTAAGAGGGGAGAAAGAGGATTTCCCTCTTAACCAGGCTCCGGCGTGAGAATAAGTACTGTTCTGAGAGGAAATAACAGTGTGTGTATGGAGTGAATATAGAGTAAAAGATCCCGAACCTGAATGATGAAGGGTCCTATTTATAGCCGGAGGGTGAAGAAGGAAAGAGCAGCTGTGCCAGCTGTGGGCGCGTGCCAGCTGTCCGACCAAGGGGAATATCCTCTTGGTCTGCTCTGTCATGGTAGGTGTGGTACACGTGGCGTTCATACATTTGCCCACGCTGGATACCTCGTACTGGCGTTGTCAGCTCTGCTCCCTGATTTGTCGCAAGCCTATGTGGCGTCCTGCGAGTGGTGACACGTGTTGTCCTTTATGTCGGATAGAGCATCTTTGGTGCCAGATGCTAGTCTTCCAGAAGCTTCTAGAAGCTTCTAGATTGCTTCGCTGACATGGACGCCTTGTGTGCTCAAAAGCGGTGTGGTCCCTACCATGTAGGCAGGGAATTGGAACCATACCTCTTCAAACTCGTTTAAGCTCGACTAGTTCGAGCTTTTTTTCGAACCGAGCTCGAGTAGCTTGTGAGTAGCTTGGCTCGTTTGCACCCCTACACACAACTCAACTCGACATGTTTAACAATTAATACAAAATATTTTACACGATAAAATAAAATTCATCAAAAAAATACAATATATCGGTTTAGTGTATAGAAGTGCTGGTGGCAAGTTGTAAAATTCCCGTTGTGTGTTGAACGAGATCCACCTCCAACTACCTTATGCCATTTAGGACGTGTCACATTACGACTTTCTATACTCACCATCAAACTCATAACAAAATCATCACATGAAAATTAAAATAAATAAATCAGCTGAAAACTAGAGCCACTAATGTATATTATTCATCAAACTCATAACAACTAAACCAGGCTTTCAAGTATACTAAAGAATATGTATCAAATCCATTTACATTTTGAATTAACGTCAAACATTTGATAATGTATTGGCTAAACTCATGAACACTCGCATTCATTTTTATTTTTTCTTTTCCTGTAACGCGTATACGAGACCAATAACCAGAAAATTCTACGACAAAAGCCTTCTTTTTGTGCGCTTTCTATTATTCAACAGATCTACCAATGAAGGAAGTGGTTTAGGAGCAGAAACATACATACTCCTATACAACTTCCTTATGTTCTCACCAACTTCCTTTCGTGAGCACGCAATACTACTGTTTTTAACTATTTCTTCCCGCTCGTTTAACTTTGACTCTTGTTGACCTTCAGGACCGTCCCTATCTGCACACGTACCTTTGGTCAACTGAACTTCAACATCTTCTTCATCCATATATGAGATTACAGGTTTCTCTATATTTTCATAAATCAAAGTAGAATTATCGAGCCCGAGCCTTGCTCTTCCAAACAAAGTCACGGATGACTCTTTGGCTTGTGAAGACACAGTCGATATTTCTTTCTCGCTAAAACGTTCTTGGGATGGTTCCAACCGCGACATGAGAAATGGAGATGTGGTACAGGAAGCTTCCTCGTCGTTGACAAATGGAGCCTTGAGATCAATATCTAGAAGCTTCCACAGAGGGTCATCGGGAGCTAAATTACCATACGAGCAGTGCCTTTTCACATAACCGAGCTCCATGGCCCTACACTCGGGGGTGGTCGAGACCACCCATCTAGGTGCAAGCAGTCGCAGGGCCCACTCAAGTTCGTCTCTAGACGAATGCATTGAATAACACACATGCCAAATACCAAACTGATCCTTTCTTGCTTCTTTAAACCGATCAGTTTTTCGTTTATAAGCTTCAGATGAAACGTCCTCATAGACGAACCATTGGGCTGAAGGGCGTATTATAAGTGGGTCAGGCTGTAAATTAGCCCGGGCTTCAGCTAGTTTTGCTTCTGCTCTTTCGGAGAGTCTTGGGTAACCATCAAAAAGATGGAATCTTGAAGATGGGTCATGTGAAATGATATCGGGTACGGTTAGAGATAGAGATTGGAAACATTCCGGGTTGTTTTCTTTATCAATAAAGATTTTTGAACCGAACGTTTGACACACGCTAACAAGTATTTCTTCCTGACCAAGAAGATCACATGTTAGGTACACCACACGAGCATCAGGGTGATTCCATATGCAATCAATGACCTGCATTAAGAGAAAAAAGAGTCTTGAGTGTTCAAATAGAGAACACAAGCAAGAGGCAAAAGAAACTACCTGGCGGATTGCAACATGTTTGCTAGGCATTTTTGAAGAAAATGTCCCAAACGTGCAGTCCAAGAAAACATAATCAAGCCGACACTTAGGTTCTCTGGATATTTTGCCTACATACTTCTCGGGCAGTCTTTGCAAACACTCGGGTGTAAGCCTGCAGTCTCCTGTGTGCAGAATATTACCAAACGCGCCTTCAAACAAAAACATGACGGCACCTGCAGGTTGCAAATAGGCAAAAAGTATGCCATACAAACAAACAATTAATACCTAAATACAATTTCCATTTTTCCTCAATATAACATTTGAATATGTTAAAAATCATGGAATCCCATGTCCCAATAAACTTGCTGTCTTGTCTAACACAGACCCAATAGGATTTTTTTTTTTTTTTCGTTAGGCTGTTATTGGAACATCACGGGAGTTGCCAATACCAACAAGATCAGATAAATGAAAGCTTATATTGAGGGGCAGGTGAACCCAGTGGTAGCATGCAAGATTTGAAAGTGAGCCCTGAGAATCAAGGAATTTTTTTGCACATATAGGGGACTTCAACCATAGTTGTCAATAGCGGCTATAGCGACCGCTATAGCGCGCTATGTAGCGATGCGACCAAGTGTCGCTATTTGGGTCATAGCAACCAACAGCGTGAATAGCGACAGTTTTTTTTTTTTATCTAAATAGCAATTAGATATAGGCATATAGCTATAAAATAGCTGGATTTATAGGTTTTTGTTAAATATACATGTAAAATAGCATATATACCAATGTATTTTGATATAATATACATATAAAAATTTTCAAAATTCTTTTTCTAGTGTATCGCTATATATAAAATAGCGGTCGCTATTTGTCGCTATCCGCTATGTAGCATATAGGTCCCCTGTCGCTATTTGCTATTAACAACTATGACTTCAACCACAAAAGAGTGCTAGTAGGTGGCTTGGAAAATTTTGAGCAATCTTAGTTATGTCGCTGTTTGAAACAGCGAGGTTCTTTCACAAATCTGCAAAAGCTGCAGGTTAACTGCAAAATCTGAACTTTTCTCTGAACATCGCTGATTGAAACAAAGATATTCAGAAACTCGCTGTTTAGAAGTGAGACTTTAATGTATGACGGTGTTTGAAACTGAAATGTTATTTGACTTCGCTGTTTGATAAGAGTATACTTTCCAGAAATTCGCTGTTTCATAACCATACTTTCCAGAAATTCGCTGAAACATACAAATACTTTCTTGAATGTCGGTGTTTCTGTTTCATTCAAAAACTTTCTGGATGTCGCTGTTTGGTTCTGATAAGTTATTCAACCTCGCTGTTTTATAATGATAAGTTCCAGAATACATTAAAATTACAATTGCAGATAACTCTAAAGCATATTCTTTTGCAGAAATTATTGATGACATGCAGCTGTATGCATGTGACCTCTACACATGCAGCTTTCATAAACTAAAAAATATTATATATTTTTGACTCGTTACGGTTTCAACGCTCTTTACGGACGACATCGACTAAAAAATAAAAACATTATATATTTTGGACTCGTTACGGTTTCGAAGCACGTTACGGACGACATCGACTAAAAAATAAAAATATTATATATTTTGGACTCGTTATGATTTCGACGCGCGTTACGGACGACATCGACTAAAAAATAAAAATATTATATATTTTGGACTCGTTATGATTTCGACGCGCGTTACGGACGACATCGACTAAAAAATAAAAAAAATATATATATTTGGGACTCGCTAAGGTTGCGGCGCGCGTTACGGACGACATCGACTAAAAAATAAAAATATTCTATATTTTGTACTCGCTACAGTTTCGGCGCGCGTTATGGACGTACGCTCATCGACTAAAAATAAAATTATTATATTTTTTACTCGTTATGGATTCGACGCGCGTTACGGACGACATCGACTAACAAATAAAAATAATATATATTTTGTATTCGTTAGGGTTTAGGCGCGCATTACGGATGTACGCTCGTTACGGACGACATCGACTAACAAATAAAAATAATATATATTTTGTATTCGTTAGGGTTTAGGCGCGCATTACGGATGTACGCTCGTTACGGACGACATCGACTAAAAAAATATTATATATTTTGGACTCGTTACGGTTTCGAAGCTCGTTACGGACGAAATCGACTGAAATAAAAAAAAATATTATATATTTTTGACTCGTTACGGATTCGACGCACGTTACGGATGTATGCTCGTTACGGATGACATCGACTAAAAAATAAAAATATTATATATTTTTGGCTCGTTACGGATTCGACGCGTGTTACGTACGTACGCTCGTTACAGACGAGATCAACTAAAAAATAAAAATAGTATATATTTTGTACTTGTTACGGTTTCGGCGCGTGTTACGGACGACGTTGATAGGGAATGATAGAGAATTGAAGCTAAATCTATAACAATGGAAGAAAACTGTATATTAAAGTAGAAATGAGGCTGATAATGATCCAAAGGATCTACAAGAAAAGGAAATAACCACCTAGTGGTCCCAGGGCTATGCCCTTCTCAATGCATAAGCATGAGCCTAACAAACTAACTAAATTCTCTCCTATCTCTCTATAATGACTAATGCCTTATTTATAGAAGTAGCAATTACACTAACCCCCCTTTCACAATTACAATTATACTATTAAGTATGCAAGTTCTATCAGATGTCGACTAAAAAATAAAAATATTATATATTTTGGACTCGTTACGGTTTCGGGACGCGTTACGATCGTACGCTCTATGTTGTCAAAGACGCAAGGCGCAGGCGAGGCGCATCGGCCTCGCCCAGAGTCTAGGCGCAAGGCGCAAAAAAAACGTGGGCTTTTTTAAGAAAAGCGCACGTAGAGAAAAAAAAATATATAAAAAATATGTTATGCTTTGCGCGTAGGCTACCACCAGGCGCTATAGGTGCGCCTCGCTGCGCCCAGGCGCGCGCTTTTTGCGCTTTTGACAACATAGCGTACGCTCCTTACGGACGACATCGACTAAAAAATAAAAATATTATATATTTTTGTACTCGTTACGGATTCGACGCGCGTTACGGACGTACGCTCGTTACGGACGACATCGACTAGAAAATAAAAAATATTATATATTTTTTCCTCATTACGGATTCGACGCGCGTTACGGACGTACGCTCGTTATGGTCGACATCGACTAAAAGATAAAAATATTATATATTTTGTACTTGCTACGGTTTCGGCGGAGCGTACATGCGTCCAATATATATAATATTTTTATTGTTTAGTTGACGTCGTCCGTAACGAGCGTACATTCGTAACGCGTGTCAAAACCGTAACGAGTACAATACATATAATATTTTTATTGTTTAGTCGATATCGTCCGTAACGAGCGTACATCCGTAACCTGCGTCGAAACCGTAACGAGTACAAAATATATAAGATTTTTATTTTTTAGTCGATGTCATTCGTAATGAGCGTACGTCCGTAACACGCGCCGAAACCGTAACGGGTACAAAATATATAAATTTTTTATTTGATAGTCGATGTCGTCCGTCACAAGCGTACGTCCGTAACGCGCGTCGAATCCATAGCGAGTAAAAGATATATAATATTTTTTTTAGTCGATGTCGTCCGTAACGCGCGTCGAAACCATAACGAGTACAAAATATATAACATTTTTACTTTTTAGTCGATGTCGTCCGTAATAAGCGTACATCCCTAACGCGCGTCAAAACCATAACGAGTCCAAAATATATAATATTTTTATTTTTTAGTCGATGTCGTCCGTAACAAGCGTACGTCCGTAACAAGCGTCGATACCGTAACGAGTCCAAAATATATAATAATTTTTATTTTCAGGAAAGTATATTTATGAAACAGCGATGTTAAATAACATATCGGTATCAAACAGCTAACATTTCAATTTCAAACAGCGACATTGTTTAATGTCTTAATACGAAACAGCGAGGTTCTAAATGTATGGATACGAAACAGCGACTTTCAGAGACAAGTTCTGTTTTTGCAGGAAAGATGCAGGTTTTGGAGAAATTGGAGAGAATGTCGCTGTTTGAAACAGCAACATAACTATAAACACTCAAAAACTTACAGGCCACCTAAAGGCACTCTTTTGTGGTTGAAACCACCTATTTATGCCAAAAATTCAGAATCAAGTGCTAACCACACCTAAAAGGTCAATACGGTCACATTGCCATAGAACCAATAATAAGGCGGAAATGGCATTGATGCAAAGGCAAAGGTTGATCTACTACACTAGTAGGGCTCTATGAATCATTTCTAAACTAAGGCAGGCATTGATGTTTACATAATACCAGGTTGATCAAAATCAGAACCAACATGACAAATTGAGAATCAATTACCAGGGCAATGATTAGCATCAAAAGCAGTAACCGTAAAGCCCTCCAACGAATCATCAACAGCAATCGACTGACCGATCTCAATATCAACAAACAAGGACTCGTTAAGCTGCAAACAAACACCATACGCACAGAATCAAGACCATCATTCGGAACATCAATTTAAAAAAATATATGTATCTATTTTTTTTATACGTGTGGGTAATAGTTGAGAGTGAGGGCTTTGGTGATAGGGGTAGCGTAGATCGGAAAAGAAGCGTGAGTGGAGATTCCTTGAGAGTGATCTTTGTGTGCGTGTGTTAGAAAATGGTGTTTCTTTCTGTTTGAAGATGGCGTCCATGTATCCACCGAGAATGGTAACCCTTTTGGCATCTCGATCGGCGGCATCTTTGCAGGTATGCGGATTCGAATTGGGGAGGGAAAATTTGGGGTTTCGTTCAATGTTTTTGGTGGCATATAAAGACAGACAAACTTCCAGACTTCCAGTGGAAGTCTCATCTCAGGAGCTTCTTTTTTTTTTAATTTATTTTACTAAAATGACTTTTTATTTTTAGAAATACTAGTTTTTTATCGTCGCGTTGCCGCGAAACCGAGAAAATGTTAATGTAAAACAAACATGATTTGAAAATAAAGCAGGTTGTTTAGAAAGCTAAACCATTAGAACGATTTAGTTTATCATCGTATTGTTTTATAATGCCAAATAAATACTTTATTATAAGTACAATTTCGTTTTTAACAAAACTTATAACGGAATATCCGGGAAAAAATCAATCATAACTACGTACTTAAGTTTTAAGAAAAAATTATAAACGTATAATATTAAAGAAGTATCAGACTAATCGATAATATATGTTCTAAAAAAGAAAAGAGAATTATTAAAAGAAAGGAAAAGATAACCGAAAGAAAATAAAACAAAAAAGTTGTATAGTAACGATGTTGTTCGTATGAAACTCGTGGTCAAAGATGAGCAAATTGTTCTAGGTACCGATACCAAATTTGCCGAACCAAAAGATCTTAAGTACCAATTCAATACTGACTTTTGGCGTTCCTAGTACCGGTTCACTACCGTTTTTACCTTGATATACTGGTACTGAAACCGGTAGTTTTGGTATCAGTACCGATTCTGTACCGGTTGGCATCGTTGCTCATCCCTACCCCTGAAACTAAAAAAAAAAAAGAAAAAATTAAAAGTTGAAGAAAATAAAAAAAAAAGTCGTTGTTCGTACGGTAACCGTGATCAGGGATGAGCAAATGGTACCGGATAGCAGCACTAAATTTCCCGAAACAAAAGATTTTCCAATATCAATTCCGCACCAACTTTTGGAATTTTCTGTATCAGTGTCGGTTTTTATCTTCATGTACTGATACTGAATAGGACCGTACTGGTATTTTCGAAACCAGTACTGGTTCGATACCGGTTGACACCAAACTTATCCCAACCCCTAATATTAAAAAAGGATTAAAGTTAAAAAGTAAATAAAATAACTATTATTTTATTATAATATTAAAATAACAAAAGTATTAAAAAAACTATATATTCTTATAAGAGTTAAATGCCCGGATAGTCCCTGTGGTTTTGCCTTTTTTCACCTTTAGTCCCTAACTTTCTAAAATTACCTCTATAGTCCCCAACTTTTCAATTTTCGTTCCTGGATAGTCCCTGGTGTAGATGGGGTTAGTTTTCTCAGTTAAGTTGGTGTAAAATGACTAAAATGCCCTTAAGTAAAATGATTTAATTAGTTCTCTCTTTGTATCTAGCAAAACCCCATGCCACCACCTACCCTCAGGCAACCAGTAGCATCACCCCTACATCCCCACCTGCGACCACCTACAACCACCACCACCCACCCTTACAACTAGCAATCACCAACCGACCACCGCCACCAACGGTTAACAACCACCAATCAACATACACACAGATTATCCCTTTCTCTCTCTGTCTCTCCCTGCTCTCTATATGGTACGGTCGTCGCCATCACCACCCCCTGCCACAACCACCACCGCCGCTGTCATCACCACCCCTCGCCATTACAACCATCTATCCACCCCACTTCTCCGTAACCACCGCTGCCACAACCACCGCCACTGCCATCATCACCACTACCACAACCACACTCACTAACAGCTTGTATAGGACATCCCTGCAACATAAAACTAACAACTTTAACAACAAAAAATTACTTCCATTGCTGTAAGTTGTAACATTAAATACAAATTTTACAATCATATAATTTGTGCATAGAATAAGCAATCAAAAATTCTCATCAGATGCTATCTTGTAATCCATGAACATTTAGAAACAGATTGATTTCAAACACATATCAAACTTCCGTATGAACATATCAGGTTAAACTACCCTAATTAGCTAATTCCTAAAAAAAAAAAACTTGAGAAAATTGAAGCCAATCGTATAGGATAAACATTAATTACAATACCTAAATTGAGATGTTGGGTAAACAATAATAATCTGAATCGCAAATTCTCAAAAGAAACCGGAGAATACAAATTAAAAAAAAAGTGAAATCGGAAGCAGAATTTTCAGTTTTTGACTGAAATGAATTATATCCGATTATGCACAAAAGCTATAGGATAATTTTTGTTTTTCGGTAGAGATCGGTGCTTGTGGCTCCGCCGTGGTCGGCCGGCCGACCACCCTCCATCTCCGCCTTCTCTCCTTCCCTCATATCTCTCTCTATTTCTCTAATTTACACACAAATTGTGTGTGAGTGGGTGTTCAAACGAGAAAAGGAAGTTGAAGAAGTGGTGGAGGCGGCTCTATTCAGACTTCAGAGAGAAGAGGGAAAAGGGTGGGGTGGGGCGGGTGTAACACCCCGAAAACAGGCTTGGCAGTCAAACCACGTTAATATCTATGAACGGTTAAAATACCGTAGTGGTAAAAATTAACCCGGTAAATATTAGGTTTATTTTGTAACACCCCACAAATATTAAATATATATATGATTAGGCACATAATCGAACAAGTTTAACTAACCTAGTTAAACACCACATAAGGGAATAATTAAACAAGGCAAATGAAGTGTTATAAATAAAAACAAAGTACAAGGACCAAAATAGTCAAGTGGGATAACTCAAGTCCTTTAATAAATCAAAACAAAAAAACACAACACACAGACATGTGTGTGACCAAGGCCAGGGGAAAAACCCCAACTCTTCTTCCACAAATGGATCAAATTGAAGGGGCAATTGGGGTTGTTCTTGGTGCATGAACTAAGAAAATCGATAATCCACACTTGACTAACACAAGGTATGTTGAAATTTAAGATTTAATGGTGATATGAAGAAGTATAGAATTCTTGAAATCTAAATTTCTGCATAACTGTAGGAATCAAAGTGATATCTAAATAGTGTACATGGTTTAGAACAAACCTTGATAAAGAATGGTGGTCGAACACTAGGGTTTCGGGTGTTTGATTTGTGAAGCCATGGTTATGTAGGTGGGTTTTAATAAATGGGTTGAATCCATGAATTGTGATGTTGAAATTAATATGATTGTTGTTAGCATAGTGAATTTGTAAATGTAGCTTGAACATACTAGTCATATTGACTTGTATGGAGTAAAAATATGGCGAATATATGAAATAGAAACTCATTAGATGATGCATGAAAAATCATGCCCACAAGGTGTTTGATAAATTGCCTAGGTGAAAACATAAAGTTATAGAAGTATGATAAACTTGAAAAGAATCATATGCAATGATTCTTGACAAAAATGGATGCTATTTATTCTTTAAAATGGCAATTTAACAAATTAGCCGGGTTGTTCACTATAGGCGACTCGAGCGAGAAGGCGGGTGATAAAGCCGGGGAGCGAGAAGGCGGGTGATAAAGCCATGTCGACTAAACGGGTCAAATGGTGTGTTACTACCATTTGACAATAATAACTGACGACTACTCGTTGAGTTTTATGATCACAGGAATTAACATATGCTTGCGTTGTTTTATGCTTGAAATCTTAAACCAAAAAGTATGTAAACGGGTCAGTGCTATGACCCGAGTCAGGTACGCATGTTTAGAATTATAGCTAAAAGTGATATTTTGGTCAAATAATACCGGAAGTCCTTCGTCGCGCAAATGAAGGGCTAAAATTGACCAAAAAGCCCTTGAGGGGTAAATAGGGTAAACAACCTTTAAAGAGTTGTTTTGAAATAAGCGTCTTGTTAAATTGAGTCCTTGGAATTCGTATAAAAATGGTGATAGGATGTAAACCAATAGAAGCATGCTTTAAGTCTAAAAATGTAAAATACTCGTAACGGGTCAAAACGAGTATATATGCATAACGGGTTAAAACTTCTTAAGGAACCCGTAAAGTTGAATCTTGAAAATTAGTAAACGGATATAACATGATGACCATGGGATTTAAAAGGAAAATAACAAATTAGTTTGGTAAAAGCATGAACGGGTCAAAAGTGTCATAGTTGAATATCAAGCCGAGAGCTTGAAATCTAAATTTTTGTGAATTCGGATGTTGGATTTTAACTCCATGTGATGGAGAATTAAATTACCAACGCATAGGAAAAAGAATCGTGTAAAACGGATCAATAACGAATGAGTTATGTCCGTTTTCGTGAAACTTGGGTTGGCTAGGAATTATACAGCAACAAATAAATAACTTGCTGTCAAAAAGGGGGCTAGGTGGGGCGTCTAGCCCCCCTTGAATTCCAAAAATGTTTAATTTTGTTTGTTTGACCCACATAACTTGTTTAAACTTGTTATTTAACTATCAAAACTAACTTTATAGTTGGTTTTGATCATAGGTGATCGCCAAGAGTGCCCGGATGAAGATCAAGCTCGAAGAAGAACCGAACACGATAAAGTTAAAAGCTTCCGCACGGCGTTTCGTCCTATCTCTTAAACGACGAACTCAAATTCATTACGATGTACTTAAACCTTTATTTGCAAAAGTTTTAAATAAACCATATTTAGTAAAGTACATTTAATCATGATTACATGCTTAGTTTAGTAAACAATACGGAAACCTTAAAATAATAACAAGGGTGTTCCAAATTGGTAATCAGAGCTCACGGTTAAAGAGTAAAGCGTGTTCGGTTTGAGGCTTGATCGCAAATCCGGTAAGTACAATTATGTTAATGGTTTAGCGTGTTAAAGTGTTGTAAACAACACATAGGGTTATCGTGTAATACACGTTACCCTAATTAAAATGATTGATATAGTTGATGAAAATACGCGCGTTGACGCGTATAATAGAAAAAGCCTTGTATTATAATACGGGAGATTATTGAGGTTGATATTATTAACTCTTGTAAATGTTTTAGTTGAAGGACACTCGCATCTAAAGATAGCGGGAGTCTAAAAAATTGCGGACTTGACGGAGGAACGGTCCAAAGTACGACAAGTAGAACATACTCACCAAGGACCTAAATCACGTAGCGATCGCGAACAAGGCTAATGGCAAGAAAATCCTGTTAGGGCAAGCGTTACCAGGTGCACATTTTAAATTTAATTCACATATAGTAATATGCAACAAATACGTAGAGATTGAAAGTTGCATATGTAGATGGAAAACTTGGAAAAACCCGAATAGAAAACCTATCCGGGATATTGCTTCCAAGAGAAACAAATAGAAGTATTACTTACATGGAGTGTAATGTGAAAATGATAAAAAGTCATGTATACCAGGTGTTGATCGCTTACTATGGCCAGGTAAGTGGTCAGCACGTGGTACCATGAACTTTTTATGATGGACATGCTTACATCTGATGTAGTAAGGACATGGTGAATGGGATGAATTAAGAAGATACCCCAATGAATAAAATAAGCAAAATTCTTGATAATAAGCGTAAACGCAAGTCGGATGACGGAAGCGTGTTACATTAAAAGAACGAGCCCAAGAGAAGGGACAAGGATCAAAATAAATAAAAAAATATAAAGACCAACTAATAGGAATGCTAAGGCATAGGGATAAAAGTTTGAATGTCGCAAGTGATGAAATTCACACGGACAAGTCAAACGAATTAAATAAAGAATAAAAGACTTGATCGAATAAAAGCGATGGGTTTCGCTAAGACGACCAAATAAATTAAAACGAAGTCTTAATACATACCGGGACAGTTACTTTGAAAGTGACTTCGGTAAGTTACCCGATAGATGGGTAGGATTTTGAAAAGACGCGTAAGCCAAGAGACGGGAACGCGAAATAGAAAGTCAAGAGACTCGGATTAGGAGTCATGACTAAAAGACGATGAGAATTTGAAAACAGAAATTTTGATAACTATGTTCAACTATTTTAAAGTTGAACGGGTCAAATAAAGAATGAAGTTTGACGTTCATAAGTGATGAAACCTCACACAAATAAGTCGAACGAGATAAATAAAGTATAAAAACTTGGTAATGCAAGTAAGCACAAACCGAATAATGGAAGCGCGAAATATTAATGAACCTATGTGATGGGTCGTAAAGAAGTATAGGTAAGAATCGGGTAACGGTAAGCGTAGAACGAACCGACGTGTAATGACGTAAAAAGTCATAGAGTCAGAAAAATAGTCTATAAAGAAAGTGAATGTAGCCTTAGACTACGGTTAAGGTCCATAGAACTCAAGAATGAAAATGAACGATTTCTAAACTTAAAATGGTGAAAGATCTAATAGAATAGCCTACGAGGCTAAGTGAAAGGACCTACGGGTCAATAGTGTGAAGCGTGGACGGAAAAGAATAAATTAATGATTATCAATTTCCTTGATATGAGTAATTGATGTAAGTTAAAGATAAAACGTTAAACAAAAATTCAGTTTTTAGCAAGAAATAACGTTTTAAGAAATATGGATAATAAAAAAAGAAATTAGAAAACAGTGAATATTAAGGAATATAGATCTTAACACCGATAGGTGCAAGACACTACATACGAAAAGAAGAAGAAGTATGATAAATAAAAGTCGAACTAAACTTAAACGTGACGTGATACGCTCACGGTCAAGAAAAGTAATATAAAAAAATGATCATGTTGTAACATGGGTTACGGGATAAGGAGTCACAAAGTCGGATGATTAGTTCGAAAGTAAACATATATGTACCTTAAATAAAGACAACAAATAAAAGATGATCTACGGGATCATCATAACCTACGAGATTATAAGTGATGTTAAGGTCTATAGGACCAAAAAGACTCTTGGGTCACAAATAGAATGAAATGAACTGTTGGGGGTTTCGCCTCAAAAAGGTGAAAATCTAAAAAAAAAATATAGCCTATGACGAGGTATGACCCGCATCGGTCAACCCGACCCGGTCATCACCTATTATTTTAATGTGAATATAAATGATTATTCTAGAACTTTCCATCTCCGCACGGAAGTCACACAACCAAATCTCCAACTTTTCGGGAAGATCATGCAAATCTCTAACTTATCGGAATATATCCTAAGTTAGAGGAAACCCTAATGGAAAACCTATAAATAAAGGTAAACGTATAAGGTATGATCATCTGGCTCTCATATAGCTTTCTCCTCTCAATTTCCCTTTACTCCCACAAACCGAGACTTATTCTCACGCCGGAGGGTGGTTACAGGAATAACCCCATTCCTGTAACGAGTCCTAACGGTGTTTCTGTTTTGCAGTTAATCGTTCGGGTCACTGATCATTGAAGTCCTAGCCCATAATCACCGCATAGGTCAGTGTTTTTTCATTGGCGCCATCCGTGGGACCTATTCAGCGATAGTCAGATAGAACCCCATGGCAAGTGATCAGAACGTAGCAGATCAGACGATGACAAGTAACAACTTGACGTCGGGGACGAGCCTCGTAGCCACCACGCAGTCTCCCCCGGCCGTTACTAGGTCGCTGGACCTAGAGTTCGAGGCAGAAGGACCGCCGCTAGGATTTGGCAGTATCACCACTGTCCCTTCTCAGACTGTGGTGACGAATCCGTTCCTTTACATGCCCTCACGATTGCAATTGAGGGATTTAGGGGGAACTAGCAGTAACATGTTCACCCCAGCGACAACTACCGATGCCCACTCTTCGCGCCTCTCCTCCATCCTTGTTATTACATCGGCAAGCCCCAGCACCATCATGCCACAAATTAGCATGCCTCAATACTATCAACCTCTGACGACCAGCTCGATGCCACCGCTGTACTCAGGAGCGCTTACAGCGGCATTGTCAACACCGCCCCACCAGCCGGTCATCATGCCAGCTGGAATTATGAACGCTCCCGTCACACCAGGAAACCAAGTATACTTCCCCGGGTATTGTTATGCACCCCCGTATGGGTATTTACCCTCATACGGGGGTTCGACATACCCACCCCAAGGAACCGCGCAGGGTAGCACTCAATCGCCATACGCGGCTTACATGCCGCCTTGGTGGACTCTCCCAACACCGCAACCGGTTTACACTCAGACTCCGCCTACGGCAGAACCTGTTTACGACAGAGGAAACACGGTCAGGCCCCGGGTGTCTCCAATAGGAAATTCCAATCCTATGGCGGGTATGACCCCGGGTATAGATGCTCCACCGATACAACCTATAAACGTGGAAGAAGACGAACTCACCAGACCGTACAAGCCGATAGACGCGACTTTCCGGTCTAAATTCACCCGAAGAATCGCCAAGGCCCCTATCAAGGAGAAACCCAAGATGCCCCAAACGGTTGGCAAATATGATGGCCTCGCCGACCCGGATGACCATCTCAACTTATTCAAAAGTGCTGGCGAGGTAGCCTGTTGGTCCATGCCTTTATGGTGCAAAATGTTCGTGCAAACGCTAGTAGACGCGGCCCGGGTCTGGTGGGATAGTCTGCCTACGGGCGAAATAGACAGCTTTGAAGATTTAGAGTCCAAATTTATCTTACAGTTCAGCCAGCAGCGCAGACACACGAAAGATAGAAACGAGCTCCTCCACATCCGTCGGCGAGACAATGAGACGGTAGAAAACTTTATCATCAGGTTTAACAAGGAAAGCCTGGCGATCCCAGGCGTGACAAATGATTTGGCATGTGGAGCTTTCCTTCAGGGTGTAAATGATGACGAGTTACTGAGGACGCTGCATGGAAGGGATGGCGTGCCCCTAACAATCGATGAAATACTTCGAATAGCCAAAGTGTACGTCATACAAGAGAAGACAGTGGCAGCTAGTCATGCAGCCAATAGGAAAAAAGAAGCCCTAAAAAATCAGGAGGAGAGGGATCACCGGGGGTCTAGAGGCAAAAGCAGGGGAGACCGATATCAGAGGAATGATAAAGACGCGCGATACGATAGACACCGAAACTCCTATTCAAGAAGTGAGTCGTCGAAACCTCGATCCGAATACCCCAACCTGAGCAAGACACCGGCATAAATTTTAGCCTCAGAAAACCTCAAGTTCAATCCACCAAAACCGCTGAAAGATAATCCCAACAAAGATACGAGTAAGTACTGTGAATACCACAAAGGGAGCGGTCATGACACCAACGATTGTTTTCAGCTTAAAAAACAGATCGAATATTTTGTAAAGGCGGGCAAATTGGCACACTTAGTAAGAGATATCAAGCAGGGCCCACCGGTCGTCAAGGAAGAAAGCGATAAGGCGGCAAGCAAGAGGTCGCGTGAATTAAATATGGTACACGCGGATATGGGGAGGGGGCAAAACGGAGTTTCTCCACGCTCGAACCCTGGATGCTAGCAACAATGACTGTAGAACCTCGTATGGAGGACTTGCACCTTACTACAGATGCCCTAATCATATCCGCTGCAGTAGGAGACTACCGCATGAGGCGAATCCTGGTTGACACCGGGAGCTCAGAAGACATTATCTATGAGCATTGTTTCAACATTGTTTCAACAGAATGCAACCAGAAGATAGGAAGCTGCTTGAATCAGTACACGCCCCAATCAAAGGTTTCATAGGGGAAAAGGTTGACCCTATCGGTCAGATAACTTTCCTAGTAACTTTTGGACAATCACCTAGAGAAAGAACCATACTCCTAACCTTCCTTGTGGTCCGCGCTGAGTCATATCACAATGTGATTATCGGAAGGTTCACCCTGGGAAAGTTAGATGCTATAGTCTCCACGGCACAAAGATTCATGAAGTTTCCTACCCCGCGGGGTATTGCAACAGTGTTCCGTGACAAGATTGGAGAAATACTAAGTACCAAAAGATGCCGCCAAGGGCCCACCGGAGCTACGGGTCCAGAAAGATGGGTACTAAGCACACGCCATCCGGACCAAACGGTCACAATCGGGGACACCCTTTCTCCAGAAATTAGAAACGATCTGAAGCAATTGCTAAGGAGAAATGTTGATATCTTCGCTTTTGAACATTCTGACATGACAGGAGTCCCCCGTGATAAAGCAGAACACAAACTTGCAACGCTCCCGGGCGTCAAGCCGGCCGCGCAAGGTAAACGCAGTATGGCCCCGGACCGACGGGCAGCAGTTGTCAAAGAGGTACGAAAATTAGTGGAAGCTGGAATCCTCAGGGAAACACAATACCATACATGGATATCCAACCCAGTAATGGTAAAAAAGCCAGATTGAACGTGGCGAATGTGCATTGATTTCAAAGATTTAAACAAGGCGTGCCCCAAAGACGCATACCCGCTGCCTGAAATTGATTTAAAGGTCGATTCCCTGGTACCCTACAGATATAAGTGTTTCCTAGACGTGTATAAAGGGTACCATCAGATCAAGATGTCCAAAGAAGATGAAGAAAAAACGGCGTTTCACACCGATGTGGGCATTTTCTGTTACATAAAAATGCCTTTCGGTTTACGAAACGCCGGAGCTACCTATCAGAGACTCATGGACAAGGTGTTCGAAACACAAATCGGACGAAGTTTGGAGGTCTACGTCGACGACCTTGTAATCAAAAGCAGGGAAGAAAAGCAAATGTTAGAAGACATCGAAGAAACTTTCAGCGGCTTAGAGAGTATAACATTAAACTAAACTCGAAGAAATGCTCTTTCGGGGTGGAAGAAGGGAAGTTCCTAGGGGTAGTGGTCACCCGAGATGGTTTCAAAGCCAACCCAGAAAAGGTGGCCGCCATAGCGCGAATGCCTTCCCCACGAACATTGAAGGAAGCCCAAGCTTTAAATGGACGGCTTGTAGCGATCAACAGGTTCTTGGCAAGACATGCCGAAAAATCCTTGCCTTTCATAAAAACATTGAAAGATTGCCTCAACAAGAAAAACTTCAAATGGACCAGCGAAGCGGAAAAAGCCTTGCAAGACATGAAACGCTTCATAAAAGGATTACCCATGCTGACAGCACCAAGGCCTAATGAGGTGTTAAAGATGTATTTAGCGGCAGCTCATACCGCAGTAAGCGTTGTGCTTATGGTTGAACGGGACGGAAGACAAACACCGATATATTACATCAGCCGAGTATTAGCGGGACCTGAAACGCGGTATCCCACGTTGGAAAAGCTGGTCTTGGCACTGGTACACGCCACACGACGATTGAGAAGATATTTCCAGGCACACCGCGTACAGGTCCTAACCAATTACCCACTGCAACAAGTCCTGCACAAGCCAGAGATCTCTGGCAGACTGGCCAAGTGGGCAATTGAACTAGGTGCTTTGGATATTGAATATCAGAAACGAACATCAGTTAAGGGACAAGTAATCGCTGACTTTCTAGCCGAAATCCCTGAAGGAGAAGCTATCGTGGACCCAGTCGTCCAGGACATCCCGGAATCCAGCACTGCCCGGCAGACCTGGAAACTATACACTGATGGGTTATCAAGCGGAAAGGGATCTGGAGCCGGCTTAATGTTGATAAGCCCAGACGAGATCAGGCTGATGTATGCCCTACGCTTCGATTTCGAATGTTCTAACAATGAAGCGGAATATGAGGCACTACTAGCAGGCTTAAGAATGGCGAAATCTATGGGAGCGGCAAGGGTAGACGCGTATGTTGATTCGCTACTGGTCAACAATCAGGTAAACGAAACGTACGAAGCCAAAGATGAATCAATGGCAAAATACCTGGCAAAAACAAAGGAACTCATGGATTCTTTTGATAACATTATGCTCAATCACGTACATAGAGGCAAGAACCAGATAGCAGATGCCCTCAGCAAACTCTCCACCTCAGGTATGGAAAAAGAAGTCAAAGTCGAAACGTTGCAGACACCCTCAATCGAACCACGGAATGTTTCCGCCGTTACAGCGGAAGATCCTTGCTGGTACACTCCGGTGTTACGATTCCTTGAAACAGGGGAGCTACCTCCCGCCAAGGGCGAAGCGCAGAAGATACAGACGAAAGCGCTGCAATATGAGATCAATAACGGCGTCCTATATAGAAAGTCTTACCTGGGACCGCTGTTACGGTGTGTCTACAGAAGCAAAGTATCTCATCAGCGAGATCCATGCAGGTCTATGCGGCATACACGCTGGACCCCGGGCGGTGGTGGCCAAAATCCATAACGCAGGATATTATTGGCCTGGGATGCACGAAGACGCTGTAATAGAACTTCGAAAATGCCGCAGTTGCCAGAAATTCGCTCCTCAAATAATAAGGCCCAAGAACAGTCTAGTACCGGTGACATGGCCTTTCCAGAAATGGGCCGTTGATATCGTGGGACCTTTCCCGCCGGCTCCCGGAAAGTTAAAGTACTTAATTGTGGCAGTTGATTACTTCACCAAGTGGGTGGAAGCTAAGCCTTTAGCCAAAATAATGGCGGATAATGCCAAAAAATTCCTCTGGGAACACATAGTGTGCCGTTTTGGATTACCGCTGTACCTGGTAAGCGATAATGGAACACAGTTTACAGACAGAGTTTTTCAAGAATGGTGCGCCAACCTCCAAATCCAACAAATCTTCACATCAGTAGCACACCCCCAAGGGAATGGCCAAGTGGAGCAGACGAATAGAAGTTTGCTGGATGGCATCAAGAGACGATTAGGCCATGAGGGAAGCTCCTGGGTGGAAGAATTGCCAAACGTCCTTTGGGCACACAGAACAATGCCTAAGACGAGCAACAATGAAACCCCGTTTAGCCTAACCTATGGAGCGGAAGCAATGATACCCGCGGAAGCGGGACTGCCGTCACTACGCCGCCTCAACACAGGCGATGACAATGATAGATCTTTAAGGGAAGGCCTGGACTTACTGGAGGAAAGGCGTGAAGCAGCCGCCATCAGTGAAGCAAAGTATAAAAAGGCATTGGAAAAATACTATAACAAGCGAGTGGCCAAGCAGAATTTCAAAACAGGAGATTATGTTATGCGTGACAACGAAGCAAGCAGGATGGAACCTTTGGGCAAGCTAGGCCCAAACTGGGAAGGCCCTTATGTCATCCAAGAAGACTTGGGTAAAGGGGCCTATCGCCTATCTCGACTAGATGGCACACCCGTACCACACAGTTGGAACATCGCTCAGTTAAGGAAATGTTACTTGTAAGACCTTGCTCCTAACAGCAAGAGTGAACTTCTTTTCAATTGTAACTCACCCACAGTGGTGTTCTTTGGTTTTATTTCAGTTCAAGTTTAATAAAAGTCATTTACTTTTGCTTTTATCATAAGTTACCATCGCACAACGACTGCATAAAACGGTAAAACTACAAACAACACCCTTAAACACGAAATATTTTCAACTACACAAGTCATAGGGTCAAAACATACAGCGCCGACGGCGGGTATCTTGGTAATAGATACACGAACCGCCTCAAAACAGATAGGCATTTTTACACATACATGTAACCTATCTTAAACAAACCAAGTACTTATCCCTATTGCTAAAAGTCAACACATGGGAACCAAAAAATAGAACATGTTCAAAACATCTACTGATGGAAGTTGGGTGCCATCACCACTGCAGGGGTATGCAGCACCACACCACCATCAACAAATATAGTAGGATCAACGGCCAAGTTGCCAGATGATTCACTATCCACCACCAGAGCCACCATTCCCGAATCGTCCATCTGACCTTTCTTGGGATAACCACCAGAACGACGTTGGTACGTAAAGCGGTAACGCTGGTCGTGATCCACCGGGATAAGCTCTGTCAAGACATCAGCTGACAAAGATGGCACACCAGAATCAATCGGTTGGGGATCCTCGACAACAACACTTTTGCAGGCTCGGTTTGCCCGGGTCGCAGGAGCATTGACTTCGTCACAGGATGCTGCAACTGGAGTAAGCCATCTGCAGCATCCAGCACTCGAAAGATTTCGGAGAGTCGTTGCCTATACCTTTTTCTCTCCATCCTGTCCAACTACCAAATAAGGAAAAGGAAGGCAAATTTATAGAGGGGTCAAAAAGTTTTGACAGTGATGACGTTAGAGGCATTAATAGAAAATAATCATTACACGTCACATTGCCACATTTTAAAATACGGCTGTGTCAGAAATCATGACATTAGCATTAAAACGGCTGTCAAATCAAAACAGATATGGGCACCAAACCCAAGCAAAACAGTGTCATTAGCAAAGCCACAAGAGTACATAACAAGTGAAACAAACAAATTTGTTACTCCTCTTCAGACTCCTCCGCGGGGTCCAGCATCAAACGCAGCGACTCTATACCATCTTCATTCACTTTATCCATTAAATCCCCATAACAGGGCAGTGGCTCGGTATAGGCTGCTTCGAGGGCATTCGACATATCACTTTGAAGTTTACTTTTGACAGCATGGAAGTCTGGAGTTATTTTGTCTAACTGTTGGCACTCCATATAGCCTTTATAAACACCATCATGATGACCGGATTGATAGGCAGCGGCAGACAGACGATCAATCAGTGTGGTAAAGGGGGGCGACTCACGTAAATACTCAAACGCCCCCACCAGCCCATTGGTTATCAACCAATTCCTATCACCCCGAATAGCCGCCAGCTGGCTAGTCAAATCATCCACTTCGGCGTTAGATTGTGCCAACGCATTCTCGACCTCCTTTAGCCAGGAAGTAGACGATGTAGCAAGCCTGTTATTCTGGGTAACAAGAGAATCACAGTGATCCTGAAGCTCCTTAACCTTTCCCTCTCGCTCCTCCAGCTCCGCCGGCAGTAGCCGAACTTTGGCATGAGAAGCTTCTACTTCGGCTGTCAAGCCCCGGTATCGCTCCTGAACCTGAGACACAAAATCAGTGTCAACGCGGAACCTTTCCAATTGTGTCGATAATTCGAGTCTCACCTTTTGGGCCTCCGCTATAGCTTTACGCTCCAATTCTTCCTGTATATTCTTGGCTTGAGCCAGAACCCGGTCTTTCTCCGCCACATTGCGGGCCCACATTATTCGTTCCTCGGCAAGGTGGGCAGTCACCCTTTTCAAATCCTCTTCAGCCTTGTTTTTCTCTGACAGAAACCTCGCTTCCCTCAACCCAACAGCTTGAAGTTGACTCTCCAAGCGATCCTTATCATCCTTCAGCTCTTGAATAGTAGACCGCGCTTGGTGAAGTTGGGTGTTATCATGCATCCATCTACGCCGGATTTCTGCCAGCCTTCGCGACTGGCTCACGGAATCCGCTATAGAGGAGTTCATCAGATCTTCATTGTTCAACCCCTCCACGTATGCCGCCTCGGCTGGAGGATACGCCCGCTCAACCCAGTGTTGAATCACAGGGGGGAAAATCAGCCTTGAAGATTTAGCGATTTTCCATTGAGGTTGATAGCGTTTGTCCTGAGCATTGGGATCCCATCGGACAGTCGGTAAGAACAGGTCATCAATCAGACGGGCGCCGTCATCAGCGATACCACTGCTTGACCCCCCAGCTTCACTAGCAGCAGCGCCACCAATGCTGGTCACTTCCTGTGCTGCGGACACGACGGTAACTTCCTTATCAGCAACAGAAAAAATGCTTAGGGGTGAGTCAAGCAAGGACGGACCAACGTCGCATGTCCGGGGTGTAACAACAGGGTCGACGGTAACAACTACAGATGCGGTAGGCGTTGGAATCGGCATGGCGCAGCTTATAACAGTGGTAGTGTGAGCCTGGGTTTTGGGTTCTGTGGGACCGCCAGTACTGGAACCAGGCAACGACAACTGTTGGGATCTTGGGGCCATCATGATTGTGTTTGTTTGCATAAAACGATTAATCAGAACATATGAAATGATATGAGTGTAGCGGAAATGAGTAGCAAACTTTATAAACACAATCAAAGGAAAGTATAGATTGATAAACAATTGCTTTTTCATTGAGTCAATAGATTTACATAAAAGCAAAAGATTACAATGCAAGCTTACAATCTAAACTCCCCCTCAGCCTGATACACCAGAGTTGGTTGCACAAGATGAAAGGATTGAAATGAAGAGAAGAACTCACTCAAAACGAATCAAGTATAACAGTACAGAATACTGTCATATTTATAGGCAAACCAAACTACTGATTTACCTCAGCTGACGTCACCATGATAGCGACATCTAACGACCTAACAAACTACAAATACTGTTCTATACAAACTACTGACATGCAACATCTGATGATCAGTAAAATGCAAAGCTAAGGAAAACTACTGCTTCACGTTCCACTGTTTTAGCCTGAGCACAGATGTTGAATCTTCAGTGCATTCTTCAAAGGTGATCAGTTTTTGAGATAGCAGTGCTTGAGTCTTCAGCAGTACTTAGGAAACAGCAGTAGATAGAGCATCAGTGTTTGTCTTCAGCAGTCGTTGGATAATCATCAGAGTTTGGTTTATCAGTTGTTGTAGTTGAGCAGCATTTAAGATCCATCAGCTGTTAGATAACCACTGTCAAGGGGAGAGTTTAGAGTAAACTTCTGCTTATTGTGAATCCAATTTTGTGACCAGGTTTTGGCTTTACATTATATGTTCCTCTGATAGGGTTCAATCCCAACAACAACGCCACAGATGACACAGGAGCTGATGTAACAATCCCAGTTTGAGTCCCCGCAGAAGTACCTGCACAGTCAAATGGCATGATTCAGCAACATGAAGCTCTTCAACTACATCAGCATGCAAAGTCGGTCAGTACATACCTATCGGGAGAGCATGAGCAGCTTGTACAGCCTCGAAAGCACTTAGAGTAGGGACAACAAACGTTTTCCGCTTTTTCAAGGCACGAACAGGGCTAGTCATACTGGCGGTCAAAGAAATATCCCGCCCAGGAAAGGAAGACTCCTCAATGGAAGAAACAGCTACATTAGTCGCCGTATGTTTCTTCCCGATAAGCTTTATCCGAGTGGACCTCTTCTCCAACGCAGGAACGCCGGTGTTTGAAACAGCTGGCAGGGGGGAAATGTATATAGCAGGGTCCGCTGGTACAGCGGGTATAATAAACTTCTCAAGGTGCTTCCCCAACACATCCAGCTCCCCTTCATCCAGCACGCGGTCAGCAGGCCTCAACGCAAGGTGCCGCGGAGGATCAACGAAATCAAACATACTCCATTCCCCTATGGAATATGTGTACATTTTTTCTAAAATCTAAGGAAAATATGACCAAAAGGTAATTAAACATACCTGCATCATCCCTTTGAAACGAAGGGTACCGCCTGATATCACGCCACAACAAACTCATGCCTGCCATCACCAGGGCACCTTCAAGGATCACCGTGCACTCGAAAGGACGACCACACAATTTTGTGTACAGAACATTCGACACGAACGCATCCTCCGAAGGACCGTCATCTTTGACCTTATCCTTCGGCCCCTTTTCCCTCCAATACATCTCACCGGGAATAACAGAGGCATCAATATATAAAAACTTTTTCTTCCAATCTTTGTCCCTAGAACTGGTAGGAATGTCCCTAAGGCAGGACACATCAGTGTCTTTCCGGTCAAAGGTAAAGAAGGGGGATTTCCATACAAGAACGAAGAAGGCCCTAAACACAACTAGTTCCGGAATATGACCTAGGGCAATGCAAGCAAATTCGAATTGGCGAAGTTTCACCAACCCGAGGGGATGTAATTGAGAAATGTGAATACGGTAATAATCAAGCACCAATTTAAGAAACTTGGTAACGGGTAACCTGAAATTGCAGAACTTGAAAAAATCACTGAACAACGTGATTTTGCCCGATTTCAATGGAAACGCAGTGTCCGTTTTGGACGAAAATATAGGGTTCCATTCGGCCCGGATGCCGTAGTCTTGTACAAGGTTGTTGTAAGACGTTACATCCCACTTACAGAAAAGCACATCGGTAGTGGCGGAAGCAGAAGAGGGCGATTCACTAGGTTTTGAAGCCATTTTTTGAGGAAATGAAGAACGAAGGGTGTGGGGGAAAGAAATTTAAACCCTCATATATAGAAGTGTTACTTATACGCAAAGGTAACCTTTCAAATTCAAAAACACGTACGGGGGCAATACGTGTCAAAACAGGGTAATTACAGTTGTCATCCCAATGATGGCCCAACTGTCGTATCCTATCTTGTCGCCGTCATTTCCCCAAAACGTAACGGCACTAGGCCCAACGTATTTGGTACTAATCATAATAAACTAACTTTTCTTTTCTCTCCTAGTCCGAGCTAATGAATTTCTTTTCATGAACTCGGACTAGGGGGACATGACGAGGTATGACCCGCATCGGTCAACCCGACCCGGTCATCACCTATTATTTTAATGTGAATATAAATGATTATTCTAGAACTTTCCATCTCCGCATGGAAGTTACACAACCAAATCTCCAACTTTTCGGGAAGATCATGCAAATCTCTAACTTATCGGAATATATCCTAAGTTAGAGGAAACCCTAATGGAAAACCTATAAATAAAGGTAAACGTATAAGGTATGATCATCTGGCTCTCATATAACTTTCTCCTCTCAATTTCCCTTTACTCCCACAAACCAAGACTTATTCTCACGCCGGAGGGTGGTTACAGGAATAACCCCATTCCTGTAACGAGTCCTAACGGTGTTTCTGTTTTGCAGTTAATCGTTCGGGTCACTGATCATTGAAGTCCTAGCCCATAATCACCGCATAGGTCAGTGTTTCTTCAGCCTACGAGGCTAAGTGAAGGAACCTACGGGTCACTTGGGTAAAGCGTGGGAACTAGTTAAAAATTCCCCGCATTAAATAATAACGGAAAGGAATAAATCCTCCGGCGTAAATTTCTTAGACATGAGGAAAAGATGTAAGACAAAAGAGAAAACGTGAACTAAAAATTTAGTTTTTTTTTGTCAAAAGTAATGTTTTATCAAAATAAGTGGTAGGAGGTGGTTTTGGAAACCGTAAACACACATAAGGCCGAAGATGGCAAAATAGTATACCCGGGTGATGGGGTACGAAGTGATGACGACTAATTAGTCCAGCCGGTAAAAACTATGCAAGGTCAAGATAGTGTTATGACCAATATAAAGCGTTTGTCAATATAATACAAGCATGGAGTAAACGTGTTGACGCACTAACGCGACTAAGTAGTCAAGTAAAAACTCGGTCAAATAGGCGATAAAGATAAAAAAATAAGATGAAAGTTATGGTTCGTGAGGACTTACACGTAAAGGACGCACATGTCAATGTGAATGATAATATTTGTCCGAAAGAATGAATATCATAGAAACGAAACCAAGTTCGTTTAGTTTACCAATGAGCTACGTAAAGAAGGTTTCGAGGACGAAACCTCTTTAAGGGGGGTAGACTTGTAACACCCCGAAAACGGGTTTGGCAGTCAAACCACGTTAATATCTATGAACGGCTAAAATACCGTAGTGGTAAAAATTAACCCGGTAGATATTAGGTTTATTTTGTAACACCCCACAAATATTAAATATATATATGATTAGGCACATAATCGAACAAGTTTAACTAACCTAGTTAAACACCACATAAGGGAATAATTAAACAAGGAAAATGAAGTGTTATAAATAAAAACAAAGTACAAGGACCAAAATAGTCAAGTGGGATAACTCAAGTCCTTTAATAAATCAAAACAAAAAAAACAACACACAGACATGTGCGTGTGTGTGTGTGTGTGCGTGACCAAGGCCAGGGGAAAAACCCCAACTCTTCTTCCACAAATGGATCAAATTGAAGGGGCAATTGGGGTTGTTCTTGGTGCATGAACTAAGAAAATCGATCATCCACACTTGACTAACACAAGGTATGTTGAAATTTAAGATTTAATGGTGATATGAAGAAGTATAGAATTCTTGAAATCTAAATTTCTGCATAATTGTAGGAATCAAAGTGATATCTAAATAGTGTACATGGTTTAAAACAAACCTTGATAAAGAATGGTGGTCGAACACTAGGGTTTGGGGTGTTTGATTTGTGAAGCCATGGTTATGTAGTGGGTTTTAATAAGTGGGTTGAATCCATGAATTGTGATGTTGAAATTAATATGATTGTTGTTAGCATAGTGAATTTGTAAATGTAGCTTGAACATACTAGTCATATTGACTTGTATGGAGTAAAAATATGGCGAATATATGAAATAGAAACTCATTAGATGATGCATGAAAAATCATGCCCACAAGGTGTTTGATAAATTGCCTAGGTGAAAACATAAAGTTATAGAAGTATGATAAACTTGAAAAGAATCATATGCAATGATTCTTGACAAAAATGGATGCTATCGATTCTTTAAAATGGCAATTTAACAAATTAGTCGGGTTGTTCACTATAGGCGACTCGAGCGAGAAGGCGGGTGATAAAGCCGGGGAGCGATATGCGGCTTAAAGGAAAGATCAAAGGTACGCGACTTGTTGTCTCGTTACATTTATGTAGACAAGCTTAGTTTAAATATGTTTAAGGTTGATATAGCGAAAGTTGGTATGTCAATGAGGTGATGGAATTCACTCGACAACCAAACGGGTCAAAATAGATAGTAAAATATGTGTAATATTGATATAGAGAAAATGGTTGTGTTGGTATGTCATTGAGGTGATGGAACTCACTCGACAACCAAATGGGTCAAATTAATAGTTAAAATAATAGTGATCAAAATAAAGACACCATTTGGTAAAAGTTATAATGGGTCGAACAATTTAAGAAAATGTCTTTTAAATAGTAAGAACTCACGGCGCGAACAGGAATAGGTTCAAGGGGCATGATGGTATTAATACACCATCATACGTTGATAAATGGCCATGTCGACTAAACGGGTCAAATGGTGTGTTACTACCATTTGACAATAATAACTGACGACTACTCGTTGAGTTTTATGATCACAGGAATTAACATATGCTTGCGTTGTTTTATGCTTGAAAACTTAAACCAAAAAGTATGTAAACGGGTCAGTGCTATGATCCGAGTCAGATACGCGTGTTTAGAATTATAGCTAAAAGTGATATTTTGGTCAAATAATAACGGGAGTCTTTCGTCGCGCAAATGAAGGGCTAAAATTGACCAAAAAGCCCTTGAGGGGTAAATAGGGTAAACAACCTTTAAAGAGTTGTTTTGAAATAAGCATCTTGTTAAATTGAGTCTTTGGAATTCATATAAAAATGGTGATAGGATGTAAACCAATAGAAGCATGCTTTAAGTCTAAAAATGTAAAATACTCGTAACTTGTCAAAACGAGTATATATGCATAATGGGTTAAAACTTCTTAAGGAACCCGTAAAGTTGAATCTTGAAAATTAGTAAACGGATATAACATGATGACCATGGGATTTAAAAGGATAATAACAAATTAGTTTGGTAAAAGCATGAACGGGTCAAAAGTGTCATAGTTGAATATCAAGCCAAGAGCTTGAAATCTAAATTTTTTTGAATTCGGATGTTGGATTTTAACTCCATGTGATGGAGAATTAAATTACGAACGCATAGGAAAAAGAATCGTGTAAAACGGATCAATAACGAATGAGTTATGTCCGTTTTCGTGAAACTTGGGTTGGCTAGGAATTATACAGCAACAAATAAATAACTTGCTGTCAAAAAGGGGGCTAGGTGGGGCGTCTAGCCCCCCCCCCCCCGAATTCCAAAAATGTTTAATTTTGTTTGTTTGACCCACATAACTTGTTTAAACTTGTTATTTAACTATCAAAACTAACTTTAAAGTTGGTTTTGATCATAGGTGATCGCCAAGAGTGCTCGGATGAAGATCAAGCTCGAAGAAGAACCGAACACGATAAAGTTAAAAGCTTCCGCACGGCGTTTCGTCCTATCTCTTAAACGACGAACTCAAATTCATTACGATGTACTTAAACCTTTATTTGCAAAAGTTTTAAATTAACCATATTTAGTAAAGTACATTTAATCATGATTACATGCTTATTTTAGTAAACAATACGAAAACCTTAAAATAATAACAAGGGTGTTACAGTGGGGGTGCTAGATGGTGTTTTATTAATTAGTTTTTAATATAAGGGTATTTAAGTCATTTCACACACACTTAACTGATAAAATTAACCTCCATCCGCTTCTGGGACTATCCGGGAACGAAATTGCAAAAGTTGAGGACTATAGCTGTAATTTTAGAAAGTTAGGGACTAAAGGTGAAAAATAGGCAAACCACTGGGACTATCCGAGCATTTTTCTCTTCTTATAATATTAAAATTACTATTGATTTCAATTTCTTTATTAATATATAGTAATAGTAATAATAGTAATCCGGGATGCCAACTCTCGAGGTGACGTTGGGATGATATTACCCAAGCTATACGATAGAAATTCTTAGATATTGATATGTTAAACAAAAGAAAAAATGTTGGTATACTTAAAAGTATTTCAATATTACTATAAGTAATTTCAATAATATTGCATAAAAGTATTTCAGTAATACTAGAAGTAATTTCAATTGTAACACCCCGTGTTTCGATAGTCAAAGTCAAAGTCAAGATTGAAGTTAAAGGAAGAAAAGATTGCTAATTGCAATCTGTCACTCCTTGATCAACTCATGTTTTAACTTCTTTGACTTGTAGATAATCTATTTATTTTATCGCATTAGTTGTATTATGTGGAGTACATGTTATTAATCGAGATTTAATTGCTATTTATCGCATGTTTATCGCTTATCGCAATCGCAATCGCATTCACGCCTTGAATTATAGATTCTGAATATTGTTTTACGTGTGTGTATGTTACTTATGTGTTACTTGTGCATGTTTACTTTATGTTTGTGGTGATTAATCGAAATGCAATTGCAACTCTATCGCATCGCAACTTGATCGCAAACGCTAAACGCAAGTTATTTAGGATGATTGTATGTTAGATATAGCGGGTGATGCTTAGGTTATCTATTGTTTGATTCTATCGCACCGCAAACTCGCTCGAAACGCATCGCAACGCCCAACACGCGAATCAAAGCGACGAAACTCAACACGCCGGACACCAAGATCGAGTGGCCGCCCGATCGAGTGGCCATCCGATCCGATTGCCAACCGATCGGACAACCATCCGATCGGTGACCCACTCGACCCTTTGCACTTTCCTTTTTGGGAAACCCTATAAATACCCTCACTTGTCACATCACTTGATGTGACAGCTCTCTACTCGACCCAGCCGCACTTCAGCCTTCTTTCTCTCGATTTCTCGCGATTCTTGTAAGTTTTCAACCTAAATCTTATACTTCTATGATCTACACGCACTCCTTCATCTATTTCACCTTTGAATCTTAACTTTTAACCATGAAATCAACGGATTTGAGGTGTTCTAGGATGATGTCATCATGGAGTTCTTATGAACTTCAAGTATTGGCCTCATTCCACCAAGAACAACTCAGATATGAAGGATTTCCACAAGATTAAACAATGTTTTCGCATAGATCCACACATGTTCATGATCAAAAGGATTGAAAGAAGGTTTTCCAACTTTCTTTCAACTCTTTTACACTCAATGCACTCAAAACCGATAGAATCGGAGCTCGTTCTGATCTTCTACTCCTTCCTAGTGTTGTGTCGGTTCAAGATCTGCTTCTATCGACGAGACTACCGATTTCGGGTTAAACATGAACAACCGTCTCGAAACAGTTGGCTTGTCGAACTAGGGTGATCCCTGATCGATCGAGTCACTGGGGTCATGATGGGATTTCTGTTGGTTAGCACGTTATCACACCGTCTCGATAAAACTACAAAAACTTCCAAAACGAACAAGTGTCAAGACGATCAGGTAGTTGGGACGGATGGTCGTCCGATCGGATTGTCGTCCGATCGGATTGTCGTCCGATCGGATTGCCATCCGATCGGATTGCCATCCAATTGAACAGCGATCGGACTGCACTTGGTTTCAACACTTAACAATTTTCAACATGTTCGATGTTTATCAGTAACCAACGGATTGCCACCCGATCGGATTGCTATCCGATCGAGTGACGACCTTGCTGTGAACTTGTTCTCACTAAGTGTCCTACCAATCGGATCGTTACCCGATCGAACCGCCGTTTGATCGATCGACTTGAAGGGTAGAGATACTTCTCTGTTTTCAAAATGCTACAACAAAAACTTCCAAGCCATCATACACAAACACATCCTTACCAAACGAGATGACAATCCAATCGAATGGTCACCCGATCAGATGACCATCCGAACGGATTGTCATCCGATCGACTAGCCATTCGATCGGATTGCCATCCGATCGGATTACCGTCCGACACTTGGTATCATTGCACCGTTTTACTCGCTGCTTATCGTTTATGCTATCGTTAACTGTTCAGGCTAATCTCTCTCAGCGCTCCCTTCAATCCAAGGCTGTGTTTATTTGTTAAACACAATCTGTGAGTATACTCGAACCCTTTTTGCTTTATGCACTTTTGGGTGTTACATACGTTACTTATTCTAAATCACAGACTACACATAACGCAAACACTATTTATACGCTAATCGCCCTCGCATGTTATACGTGTTATTCGATGAATGCTAGTATGTTATGTTTACACAGTGATTGTTGCCTGACACCTAGGCAACGATAGTACTATAGTTTGGACTCAGCACCTGTCGTGGACAGGGGTTGTTAAGGGCTCTACTTCACGTGTCCCAGTAGGGATATGTGTTGCGCATTCTACAACTCGCAGTCACGTCTGTGCATATTTCTGTATCGATAACCTACTTGCCTTCACTTTGTACATGTTACATGCTGATTATGCGTAAACTATTTCGAACTCTACTACTATTATCAAACTTGTATGCTCACCTTTACACTATGTGTATTGACCCGTATTTTAACGTATGTGATAGGTGTTTAGGATGCTTTCTGCTAGGATACTTGCTATGTGGAGCCAAGTTAGGAAGAGTCTAGAAACAAACAAACAATTTATTTTTATTTGAAATCTGAGTTGTCGAAACATGCTTTTGTTTGGAGAATATCGATGTCTATAATAATTAGATTACTTAATGGGTTATGGTATGGGACATAATATTAACTATTTGGTAATTTAGTCGTTATGGAATTTCTCTTAACAATCTGTTTCGCTCAGTGCCATGCCCCGATGTTTCCGTCATCGGTTGGGGTGTGGCAGATTGGTATCAGAGCCATAACTATAGGGAATTAGGCAAGACTCGACCTAGTCCGGGTCGATGTCTTAGAAATGACCTAGTCTATAGTCTAAGTACCAACAGACTACCTTGTGCGAGCATGTTAGGGTTTCCGTACGAGCTTATTGCTATTCCTCGATTGACTCGCACCCACGTTATACTATCACAACTACCTTTCCTAAGGTAGTCGCACTGCACTGTTTCCAAAAATGGACGAGTGATTAGGTCGAGATTAGGTGTGAAAACCGCAAACTCTTGATTAAATCGCTTGTTCGACCCCCATTTTATCTATAAACAGGAGAATTTGCGTTGAATCAGGAGTGAAATCCGCACTTTAACACATATTTTCTCTCTATTTTATCAAAACAGGAACTATGCTGTTAAGTCAGGGGTGAAACCCGAACCTTGACGACTTGTTCCGACCTCTATTTTGGTTTTGCGAAACTCTCACCAAAGTCTCGACGGACTCCAACGACTTGAAGACACGCCGTAACTGGAAGGATGCGTGCCATTCGCCTAATCGAGGCGAGAGCATAGTCCCGAAAACCAAAGTGTGTACCAAAAGTCTTTGTGAATAGTCGAATCACTTTGGGTAGTCGATGTCTATCAGCCTAAGACAATCTATTTTCGATTTCAAGCTCGCAATCGCTGAATTTTTTTGTGTTTCGACTGAGCCTGCAACTGCTGACTCTGATATTTGTCGATTTTATGTGAAACTTTATGTGTTTTATGTGGGTTTACCCATTTAGATGCTTCGATTTTTGGTGATTTATACTCTTTTCGCTGTTCGCTTTGATCGACACACACAAATCGCACTGCACATCTACCTCAATATGCTAACAAATCACTGTTACTTATGGATGATCGCATGTTATGTTACTCGCTTATGCAATACTACTCGCTGTATGCTCGCTAATCGCAATCGCTTTTCTCGAACGCGCGACCATGAATGATAGGTTTCTGTATTCTGACTGCTTCCTGTGCTTAGGTGCTTCTATGCTTTACGTGCTTCTGTGTCTTATGTGCTCCTACGTGCTTATGTGTTCTGTGAATACGTGATCATGTGATTATGTGCTTGTATGGTAGACGTGTTCCTGTGCTTTATGTAAGGTAGCTTTTGGTGTTTCGCTAGACTAAAATAGGCTTAATCGAAATAGTGTTTTGAATCCTATGGCGTTGTCTATTGCAGACAATGTCGTCATTTGGATCCTTTTACTCACGATCAGCGCGCCGCAACCACGATGACAAACGCATCGCCGCCATTGTCGCTAAGCAAATGGCGAAGGTCATCCCCCAGATCGTCAGTGAGTTGAACGAAAACACTAGCAAGTCGTCTGAAGAGTCCAGGACCGATTCACCGAAGTCTGCTTTTAGCTTCAAACAGTTCAAAGCTTGCGGTCCATAGGAATTTACCGGCGAAGGTGGTCCTACGGCCATGTTTCAATGGTTTGATTCGATTGAAGTCACTCTGCGTCAGAGCAACTGTCCTGACAACCTCCGAACTGTTAACGCCACCGGCGTCTTCCAGTCCCGCGCTTTAGACTGGTGGACGGCCGAGAGAAACAAAAGAGGAAACGACGCAGCTTATGGCTTGATGTGGGATGAGTTGAAGGACCTAATGATGAAAAACTTCTGCCCTCCCCACGAACTCCAAAAGCTAGAGGACGAGTTCTGGCATCTGAAACAGAAAAAGGGTGACAACGCTGCTTTGACTGCTCACTTTAAGCAGCTCAGTATAATCTGCCCTGACCAAGTGAAGACGCCCGAGATCACCATCAAGATATACATCCGTGCTCTGCTGGATTGTGTGGCTGATTTCGTCCAAGCTGCCAAGACAACGACCATCGAGGAAACTTTTCTGCTCGCCGCTGAGATCAATGATAAGCGAGTCAAGGCTGGTGTCTGGGACAAAGCCTCAAAGAATCTGCATCAAGTTATAACCGCCACAACCGCTGAAACCGTCGTCGCTCCGCAATCATCAAAGTCCTCTCGTCGCAAGAGGAAGAACAACAACAACAACAACAGTAGCAAAAATTACGCTGTCACCACTGCTGCCCTGCTCCAATCAATCCCAGCTCAACCGCAGCCCCAACACCGACAAGTTGCAGCAACAGTTACCTATGCACCGCTGGCTAAGTGGGCATATATTGGTCCTCACCCTGTTTGCCCAACATGTACCTATCATCCTCCAGTGGGAATCGCCTGCAGATACAACGTGCATTGCAACATGTACGACCACTTCACCACAAACTGCCGTACTGGTCCTCGCCAAGCTCCAGCTCCTGCTCCTGCTCAATAAGCTCTTCTTACTGCCCCTCAGGGTCAACAACAACCAGCTCCTGCAATCGCTGCTCATGCTAGAGCTTGTTTTGCGTGTGGTGATCCCAACCACTTCGCGAACATGTGCCCGAATAGGGTGGTGAAGCAAGAGCCACAGCAGCAGCAGCCCCAGCAACAACAGCAGCAGCAGCAGCAAGCAGCACGTGGACGAACTTTCAACATCAATGTCCGCCAAGCTCAAGCCGACAACAATGTGGTCAATGGTACGTTCCTTGTGAATGGTATATATGCTTCGTGTTTATTTGATACTGCAGCCGATAATTGTTTTGTGTCGTTAGAATTCGAAAAGCTCCTTAATCGTAAGCGCGCCCATCTCCCTACGTCATTCGTGTTGAAGTTGCCACCGGAAGAACCGTCGCTGTCAATTTTGTTCTTCGTGATTGTACTCTCGAACTCAACAATCACATCTTTCCTATCGACCTTATTCCGATGCAGCTCGGTAGTTTTGACGTCATAGTAGGCATGGATTTCCTTCGGGAAAATCGTGTTGAAGTTGTATGTTTCGATAAGATGATTCGTTTCTCGCTCGCTAATGGTGATTTATTGTGTGTCTATGGTGAAGTCGCGTCGAAGAAACTCTAACTCATGTCGTGTTTCCAAGCTAGCAAGTATCTCCGCAAGGAATACAGAGCTTTCTTGGCTAACATTGTAGTAGCGGAGAAGGAAAAGAAAGGTAATCCTGGAGTGAAAGATGTCCCCGTTGTCTGTGAATTCCCCAACGTCTTTCCCGATGAGTTACCCGGTTTTCCTCCGAGTCGTGATATCGACTTTCGTATCGACCTCATTCCTGGAGCAAATCCTGTTGCTAGAGCTCCTTATCAACTCGCCCTTTCCGAAATGCGCGAACTCTCGAGTCAGCTCCAGGAATTGCTTGATAAAGGCTTCATTCGCCCTAGCACCTCTCCTTGGGGCACGCCAGTCCTTTTCGTCAAAAAGAAGGATGGGTCGTTCCGGATGTGCATCGATTATAGGGAATTGAAGAAGTTAACAATCATGAATCACTATCCCTTACCTCGAATCGATGATTTGTTTTATCAATTACAAGGTGTTGTGTGTTTCTCGAAGATCGATCTACGCTCAGGTTATCACCAGCTTCGTATTCAAGAGGAGGATATACCCAAAACCGCTTTTCGCACTCGTTACGACCACTATGAGTTCGTTCTTATGCCTTTTGGTTTAACCAACGCACCCGCGATTTTCATGGATCTGATGAATCGCGTGTGTAAACCATTTCTTGACCGCTTCGTTATCGTGTTCATCGATGATATCCTGATCTATTCCAAGTCGAAAGCCGAACACGCGCAACATCTACGTTTGGTTCTCGAACTACTCCAAGGGAATCGACTCTATGCCAAGTTCTCCAAGTGTGAATTCTGGCTAGAGGAGGTTCAATTCCTCGGTCATATTGTCAATCGTCAAGGTATACACGTCGACCCCGCGAAGATCAAAGTTGTTAAAAGTTGGGTTACACCTAAGAACCCGTCTGAAGTCCGTTCTTTTCTCGGACTAGCGGGTTATTATTCCCGATTTATCAAAGGATTCTCTAAAATCGCCATGCCGCTTACTTCTCTCACGCACAAAGACAAGCCTTTTGTCTGGGAAACTGGACAAGAGACTGCCTTTCAAACCCTCAAGCACATGCTTTGCAATGCTCCCATCCTTGCTTTACCCAACGGAAACGAAGATTTTGTTGTCTATTGTGATGCCTCGAACCTTGGTCTTGGTTGTGTTCTCATGCAACGAGACAAGGTTATCGCTTACGCATCTCGTCAGCTCAAGATCCACGAGAAGAACTACACAACCCATGACCTCGAGCTAGGCGCAGTTGTTTTTGGGTTGAAAATTTGGCGACACTACCTTTATGGTACAAAGTGTACGGTCTTCACCGACCATAGGAGTCTGCAACACATTTTCAGCCAAAAAGAACTGAATATGCGTCAACGCCGATGGGTGGAACTTCTCAACGATTACGACTGTGAGATTCGTTATCATCCTGGCAAAGCAAATGTCGTTGCCGACGCCCTCAGCAGATGAAGCTATTTGCATAGTGTTCATAATGTTCACGCCCAAGATCATCTTGAAACTCTCATCCGCGAAGCCCAACATGCTTGCTTTACCGAACGCACTTTGAAGAAGGAAAGTTCTCAACGATGGAGCCCAGTTAGTGAATAAGTTGAATGGGATATTCCATTATCTGGGCTAAATCTGGATCCCAAAGCGGACCGATTTACGACAGATTCTGATGGACGAAGCCCACAAGTCTCGATATTCTATTTATCCCGGTGCCGATAAAATGTACCAGGACCTTCGCTACAAGTACTGGTGGCCGGGCATGAAGAAAGATATCGCTCTCTACGTTTCAAGGTGCCTGACTTGCTCGAAAGTCAAGGCCGAGCACCAAAGACCCTCTGGCTTACTCGTCCAACCCGAAATTCCCATGTGGAAATGGGAGAGTATAGCCATGGACTTTATTACGAAACTCCCGCGTATAATCTCAGGTCACGATAGCATCTGGGTTGTCGTTGACCGTTTGACTAAATCTGCTCATTTTCTACCAATTCGAGAAGACTACAAGGTAGAAAAATTAGCCCGAATCTACACCAACGAGATCATTTGTCGACATGGGACGCCTCGCGACATCATCTCGGACCGCGATGGTCGGTTTACCTCGCGTCTTTGGGAAACGTTTCAGTCTGCTCTCGGTACTACGCTTAATCTAAGTACCGCATTTCATCCCCAAACCGACGGTCAAACTGAAAGAACGATTCGTACCCTTGAAGACATGCTCCGTTCGTGTGTCATAGATTTCAGTGGTAATTGGGACGCATACTTCCCTTTAGTCGAATTCTCGTACAATAACAGTTATCATTCTAGTATACAAATGGCATCGTTTGAGGTATTATACGGAAGGAAATGTCGATCGCCAATTGTGTGGCATGAGATCGGAGATGCACAGCTAACCGGTCCTGAGCTACTGCAAGAGTCTGTTAGGAAACTTTATTTGTAAATATTGAAGAAAATCAGATTCAACTGGATCTATGAAGAAGATAACAGTCCTGAAGATCACAACAAGAAGAAGAAGATCGGATAGGACAACTGAAATGAACAGCATCTACTTCAAACAATCACAAGTTGATCAAGAGCTGAAGAAGATTATCAGAGAAGGTCATTTCTAATGGATCTGATGATATTTCTGATGATTTGTTCCCTAGAATTTCTGATGAAGTGGTTTATCAAAAATTCTGATGAATACCCCACTTGTCTAAAAATCAGCTCTATCCTGCCATAATAACCGAAGCTACTTGACATTATTGGATATCATGATTACAAAGGCAACTTGACTGTTGGATTCAATGAATATGTCAAATGGCTACTTTATGCAGGACTTATTGCATGAATAAACAATTGTGTATTCATGTATCCAGGCTTCTATAAATAGAAGGCTCACCAAGCAGAAGACGATGAGTTAAGACTAGCATTCAATACATACTACAAAACTCCATTGCCCTCTCACCCACAGAATTCAAGATTCATTTGTAATAGATAATAATCTTACAATCACCTTGTAAACCTTTTTGTTTCAAAGTGATATAAACTTGATAATTCCGTGGGTCTTGTTTCTTGAAAGTCTGATTTCCATTTCCGCACAACTTTTTCACATCTACTGAAATCACTTGCCATATTACGTGAAAAGAAGTTTTTTAAGTCCATACTGGGATCAACAATTGGTATCAGAGCAGATTGAATAAATTATTTTCAAACGATCAATCGCTCATCTTCTTTTCTCTAAATTTGGCCAGCTTTCAATCATGGAATAATACTTTTAACATTGGTTCTATGTCCAAACCTCTGACTCTGGTCAGAGAGGAATACCCCCAATGGAAAATCAGGATGGTCAATTTCCTTAATGGCCATGACCGAGCTCTGTTTCAATCCATTGAAAGGGGTCCATATATACCAATGACTGAAATACCAGCTATTCCAGCAACTGATTAATCACCTGCAATCTCTGCCTCCCGAGCTCCCAAAAGTGAAATAAACTGGAGCCCGGAAGACAAGGAAAGGGTGGCTGGGGATGAAAGGGCAAAGTCACTTTTAATTATGGCTATCCCCAATGACATATTTTCACAAGTTGATGCATGTGCATCAGCTAAGGAAATATGGGATCAGTTGGAAAATCTTTGCGAAGGAGGAGAAAGGATGAAATGAAACAAGAGAATAAACAACGTTTCCTCATATGAGAGGTTTAAAAGTTTACCTAATGAAAGATTAAATGAAACATATCAAAGATTTACAAAACTTTTGAACGAGCTAAAGAAATTTGGAATAACAAAATCAAATGATGAAAGAAACATAAAATTTCTGGATGCTTTACCTAGAGAGTGGAGAAGTCTAACCATGACTTTGTCATCAACCTTAGAACTAGGTAATATGAGTCTTCATGACTTATACAGCATTCTGGTCCCCAGAGAGGAAGAAATATTTGAAGAAACCATTCAAAGAGGGGGATCTTTAGCTCTTATCTCAAATTCACAAAGAACACCACCTACCAATGATCCACAACCATCAAACAGTCAAAATCTTGAAATTTTTGATACATCATAAATTTTTTAGCTTTTGCTGAGGCAATAGCACTGCTCACCAAAACATTTGAGCAGAGGTTGAGGGGAGGAGGGCAAAGATACCAGAGAAGTGACAGAGGGAGGATGGATGGAAGATCTAAGGAAGAAGGTAGATCTAAGGATAAAGGGAAGGCAGAAGTTGTGTGTTACAAATGTAAGAAGAGAGGTCACTATATATCAAAATGCAAGACCAAGAAGCTGAAGGATGTTGCTTATTATCAGAAGAAGCTGGAAGAAACTAAGAAGCAGCAACAAGTCAGCTTACTTGCTAGGACAGATACATGGCTATCTGATGATTCTTCTGATGAAGTGACGGGTGGTCCGTAGGACAACCCTTAAAAGATTTAATACAATGCACATTATATACTTTATTCGGTTAATTGCTTGAACATGATAACCACTAGATGATTTGATGTGCAGGTGTTATAATGCTCAAGATGCAGGTTTTAGAAGGTTGGACGGAAGTCAGGAGCTGCTGGAAATAAAAGGTGAAGGGACTAGAGATGTGATGATGAAACAAGAGAAAAAATTCACTCAGCACCGTAACCTACGACACTCGGCCATAGGTTACGGCTCCCCATACATATCCAAGTGCATAGCGGTAAGTCAGGAGCTCCTGGCCGTAAGACTTCACTGATTGCCGTAACCTACGGCAGGTGGCCGTAGGTTATGGCCCTCTGTTGACCTGCTGACTATGCTTACAGCCGTAACCTACGGCAGGCAGCCGTAGGTTACGGTGCCGACTGGGTTCCAATTGTAACTTCTGCATTAAATGGTCTTTTGATGGAGAATTATGATTCTTAATCATGTTTTTCAGTTACAACCTGCTAGTGAACGAATTTTGGACTATTTCTAGGGACTTGGAGTGAAGAGAACAACATCTTATCATCTACTATCTATCTAGTGTTGTTGCTTATGATTGTATTGAACACTTCATCTTATTTTGCTACAATGTTTGTCCAAGCCATGAGTGGCTAGTTTCTTTATGATCATCTTTAGTTGAAGGTTGTTAAGACGGTTGTATTGTGATTCCCTATTTCTAGAATGGTAAACTTATTTATGTTTGGTTTACTATGTTGTTTTATTATTTGCTTGTAAATTGTTGAGTCTTGTTTTATCCTATCTTGAAATCATACGTTCTTGGTGCCGTTGGCAATCGAGATATCATGGGTAAAGTTAGGATGGGGTAAGGGTTGATTGGTCATCGGGTAACAACCTCACGTTCTAGGAATCTAAGTACTTCGTTCCCTTTTATCACAACAAGTAATCTTACATGAATCATGTCTATGTGATTCTTTCTAGTGGAGGATAGTACAACCGTTGAAACAAACTGGAAACTAAAGATGGTCATTTGTTTCTCAATTGTTTACAACTAAATTTTCATTTTTGCAATTAGTTTAGCATTCTTAAGTTTTAAAATCAAACAATCCAATTCTTGAATTTACTTTTAGTTAAATTTAGTTAATTTAGAAATAACACATTTTCCACAAACTCCCTGTGTTCGATACCCACTTACCACTATCTATTTAGTTGTATTGGGATTAAATTTGATTGTGACCACGACATCACGTCAAATTTTGGCGCCATTGCCGGGGAGTAGTGCGCAACGTGTGTTATATTTGTTCTTTTCTTAAGTTTGTTATTTTCTGGTTTACGCGGGGTATGTTTAGTGTGCAGGTATTTACAGGTGCATGCATACTAGAAGCTCTCACAAGCTTTCACCACTAGTGTTTGATCCAGAAATCGAGCGAACTTTGCGAGCAAATAGAATTTTACTAAGAGAAAATACAATCAGCGGTTCACCAACAACACCGATTACACCAATTACACCACTTCGATACATGGATAGGGATCCACCACCACCACCCACTACGGGTGAACCTGCTCAACCCTTTATACCATCAACCACTCAACCTTCACCAAATACCACCATTCCACCAAATACTACCGAACCCACCATAATTCAAAATGTTACACCAACCAACACCACACAACCCATTAATACCCAAGAAGAACCAACCATTACCTTTAACCCTTCCACTACTATACCACCATTATCCCATTTCTTCCCGGGTGCGGGTCCGTCATATTCAAGCCATACCATAGCACCAATTTCGACCATTGTCCATGCTACACCGTTTCGACTGTCAAACCAGTCAGGTTTCCAATACTCGACTCTTCCATTTGGTCAATCTTCGGGAATTCAAGGAGATGGGTATGATGAAGGATTTGAGGAGTTTGAGGGTTATGATAAAGATGGGTATGCTTATGGGGGTGATGGAGATCAAGGGGAATTCGGTTATATGCAAGGCCAAATTCAAGTGATGCCAAATGTTGGTGGAGTGCAACAACAACAACTCATACCTCAACATGTGAGGCCGAGGCCACAAGGGCCACAAATGCAACGTCCCATACCATTGCAACAAGTTCGCCCATCGAATGTTCAACAACAATTCCAAAGGCCACTTCAAAACCCACTCATGCCACAACAACAATTTCAACAACCAAATGTACCACAAGGGCATATACCAAGACCAATGGGAGTTCGTCCAAGGGGTAGGTTTGGTGTTCCAAGGAGGCATCTTAGAGAGCAAGCGAGGGGCATTGAAGCGCATTTTAGACCGGTAATTACTCACAATCCTTCACCGGTGGTTATTCCTCATAAGAACCAAGGAAGAACCTTTGAAGTAAGGACTAATTCCTTACAAAGTTTGCCAAAATATAAGGGTCTAGCAACGGAGGAACCTTATTTTCATTTGGAGGCCTATGACTCAATTTGTAACACTCTTGGGAGTCAAGGTTTTTCGGCCGATGATGTGAAGTTGGTCTTGTTTCAATTCTCTTTGGAAGATAAGGCAAAGAAGTGGTTCTACACTTTGCCTTCGGCATCTATTTATACTTGGGGGGAAATGCAACAAACATTCTTAGACGGATTTTATACCGCCCAAAAGACCAATGATGCTAGGAAAGGGTTGAGAAGTTTCCAACAACAACAAGGCGAAATGTTCCATGAAGCCTTCGAGCGCTTAAATATGATGATCAAAAATTGTCCGCACCATGGAATTGAGCTTTGGGAGTTGATGAACGCCTTTCATGAAGGGTTGTGTGCCGAAGATGCACGAGATTTGATGTCCATCATAAATGGGACTTTTGGCACCAATTATGAGAATGATGATTGGGAGTTCTTGGAACAAATGGCCATTACTTCAAAGAGAAAAGCCTAAGCATCAAGGAGAGCACGACCGGCCGTTACTCGAACACAAGTGCATGCAGCCGAGGATGGTAATGTACAAACTTCTAACCAAATTTATGATGTTTGTGCTATTTGTAATGAAATAAGTCATGCGGCTGAAAATTGCCAAGGAATGGTGGATGGGCAATACGAGGAGGTGAATGCATTACAAGGTCAAGGAGGGGGTGGTAGAAACTTCAACATGAATTCTAACACTTACCACCCCGGGTTGAGGAACCACCCGAATTTTCGTTATGGGAATCCTTCGAATCAAGCAAACCCGAATTTCCAAGGTAATCAAGGTAATTATGGTTCGCGCCAACCTTACAATAACCAAAGTGGATATCAAGGTGGGAATAACCAAGGATACCAAAGGCAATATCGAACGGGTCAAGAACAAGGGGGTCTTCGGGTGGAAATGAAATGATAGAAATGTTGAAGAGCATGCAAGCGGAAATGCAAAAGAGGAACCAAATGGATGATGCTCGCATACAAAAGGATGAGGCCCGAGACAAAGCAATTCAAACTTTGACCACCCAAATGGGTCAACTTGCAACCGAAGTGTCCGAATTGAAGAAAAACAAAGGTCAATTACCAAGCGACACTAAGGTAAAACCATCTCATGGTACTTCAAGAGGTAATAACGTTAATATTCACCATGTAAGTGTTTTGAGAAGTGGGAAAGAGTACAAAACCAATCCTTCACCGGATTTGGTTGATGGGGTGGTTGAGGATATAATAGGTCAAGAAAGTGAGGAAGAAAATGAACCACCTATTGTTTCTTCTAAAAAACCCAATTTTGAAAAACCCGAAATTAATAAGGAAAAAGAAAAGATAAATGAGGGTGAGGGATCTAGTGAATTACCATTTCCCTCGGCTTTATTAGATCCGGGTAGAAAAAATTTTATTTCAAAACAGGGTCCTCAAAAAGAGGAAATGTGGGAGGTGTTTAAACAAGTTAAAATTAATCTCCCTTTACTTGAAGCTATCAAACAGGTACCCGCTTACGCCAAGTTCTTAAAAGAATTGTGTACTCAAAAGAGGCAACAAAAAGTGCCTAAATTGGTAGACTTGACGGAGCAGGTAAGTGCGGTATTGAAAGGAGACCTTCCTCCTAAGTTACAAGATCCGGGAACGCCCATAATAAACATCCAAGTTGGAAATTTTCAAACCGCAAGGGCGTTAATTGGATCTTGGAGCCGGAGTAAGTATCCTACCGGGAGGATTATATGACCAATACGATTTTGGTCCATTGAAGCGAGTTGAGACAACGGTTGTATTAACCGACTTGTCTCACAAACTTCCCCGGGGTATCGTACGGGATGTGATAGTTAAGGTTGGTGAGTTTTATTATCCCGTTGATTTTCTTGTGCTAGATTACTCATCCGTGGACCCAATTCAACAACAGAATGTTATTTTGGGTCAGCCATTTTTGAACACCGCACATGCCGTTATTGATTGTCGATATGGTACGGTCGACATGACATTCGGTAATAGAAAGATGAGATTAAATGTTTTTACTAATGGTACTAACGTTTATGGTGATGAGTGTTTCTTAGCAGATTTCATAGATGGATACGACCCGAAGGAGTTCGAAGAGGAAATTTTGGGGTCTTGTATTTGTGATGTGTCTTTGCAGGTTCATGCATGTGAGTTGGAGATGGAAGAGAAAGAGCAAGAGGCTCTTGCGGTGAAAGAAGGAAGACCGCCATGGACCCACCAAACGGATTCTTTACCGGTGGAAATTGATTCGGGAACAAAACCTTCCTTGGAATGTCCACCAAGTGTGGAGTTGAAAGAGCTACCAAAGCACCTGAAGTATGCGTTTTTGGGGGAGAATGACACTTTACCGGTGATCATTGCTTCCAATTTGGCGGTAGCTCAAGAGGAGGAGTTGATACGGGTTTTGAAGGCTCACAAGGCGGCAATTGGGTGGACGATAGCCGATTTAAAAGGTATTAGTCCATCCATTGTGATGCACAAAATTATTACAAGTGAAGAAGCAAAGCCAACCCGTGAAACACAAAGAAGGTTGAACCCAAACTTGAGAGAGGTGGTCAAGAAAGAAGTTATCAAGTGGTTGGATGCGGGGATCATTTATCCCATCTCGGATAGTGCATGGGTAAGTCCAACTCAGGTAGTGCCTAAAAAATCCGGCATTCAGGTAGTAAAAGATGAGCAAGGTGAGCAAATCGCCACCCGCCCGGTAACCGGGTGGCGGGTTTGTATTGATTATAGAAAACTAAACGCTGCTGCCTCTAAAGACCATTTTCCGTTACCCTTCATTGACCAAATAATTGAAAAACTTTCCGGTCAAAAATATTATTGTTTTTTGGATGGGTACTCGGGATATAACCAAATTGCTATTCACCCGGACGACCAACACAAAACCACGTTTACATGTCCATATGGTACATTTGCTTTTCGGCGAATGCCATTTGGACTATGTAACGCCCCGACCACATTCCAAAGATGTATGATGAGTATATTTTCGGACATGGTCGGGGAATCTCTTGAAGTGTTTATGGATGATTTCTCCATCTTTGGTCCAAGTTTTGAATATTGTCTTAATGAATTAGAAAAAGTTTTAAAAAGATGCGTTGAGACAAATTTGGTACTAAGTTGGGAAAAAAGCCATTTTATGGTTCAAGAGGGTATTGTATTGGGACATGTGAGATTGGACCGGGGAATGGAGGTAGACAAGGCAAAGATTCGGGTAATTTCATCTTTACCCCCACCAAAGAATGTTAAGGGGGTAAGATCATTTTTGGGACATGCGGGGTTTTATAGAAGGTTTCTTAAGGGTTTTAGTGTAATTACAAAACCTTTATGCAACTTATTATTGAAAGATGTTCCATTTGATTTTACTGACGAATGTTTACAAGCGTTTCATGTTTTGAAGGAACAATTGGTGAAGGCTCCTATCTTGCAACCACCGGATTGGTCAAAGCCGTTCGAGATTATGTGCGATGCTAGCGACACGACCATTGGAGCGGTTTTGGGTCAAAGGGTCGATAAGAAACCTGTGGTGATATATTATGCAAGCAAAACTTTGTCCGAGGCGCAACTGAACTACACCACGACCGAGAAAGAATTATTAGCGGTGGTGTATGCCTTGGACAAGTTTAGATCTTACATTTGGGGGAGCAAGGTTGTTGGTGCACTACATCTGTTGACTTCGTCTTGTATCGAGTCTTTTATTGTATTGTATAGATTAGGGCTCGAATTACGAGAAAATATGAAAATGTATGTAATTAGGGTGTAGGTCCGCTTATGTGTCATGTCCGTATATGCGAACCTATCAGGTCAGGTCCGCTTATACGTCCATGTCCGTATATGGGAACCTATCTGGTTAGGTCCGTTATACGTACATGTCCGTAAGTGGGAACCTACCTGCACTATAAATACTACATGAGCGGATCTCATTTGTAACTTGGTAAAATTCCATACCGAAGTGCTGCCGGTGTGAAGATCGAGCTGTAATCATTGTTAAATCAATAAAATAGTAGTTTAAGTGAAGAACAAGCTATTTCTACCTACGTTTCTTGTTATTCCGCACCTGAAACATAGAAGAACGCCTCTGAACGACTCATTCGGGTCGAATCACGATCCTACAAGTGGTATCAGAGCTTGGGAGGAGGTTTTCTACAGAGAATAGCTGGAATTCATCATCATTTCTTACTTCTACACCTTCTATTTTCAGTTCAGAAAGTTGTAACGGTCGGAATTCGCTCAAAATTTCACAGGTTGTAGGTAATTGATCATAGTTAAACCCTTGAAAATTTGACACTGAAATTCAAAGTAAAAATGGGTCAAATTAGTCTCGAATATGGTTCGCTTTTTCGAACAAGTAGTAGGTTCGCTCCAAATTGTAGTAGGTTCGCTCCAAATTGCATGTAGGTCTGCTGCAAAGTCAAGTCCGCTTTTGTGTTCATCACAGGTCCGCTTCAAAGTCTGGTCCGCTCCAAGTGTTCTTCATAGATCCGCTTTTAGTGACAAATTTCAAGAGATCCGCTTTTCTGACAAAGTTGAAGTCCGCTTTTAGTCAAGTCCGCTCCAAATTGTCGGATTGAGTCTTTGTCGGCCACATTTATAAAATAAATCAGTCAATCATATATAATGGATTTGTGGTCCAATGGTTGTTAAGTGATGTTAGTTAAGTGGATTGGGTGTTTTAAAAATAAAAGGGTAACGGTCCAATCAAGTGTAAATTTAGTGGGGTGTGCATAAATTGTCAAAGTTATCGGATACTATTTCATTTGCTGCCCTATCAAATAAAATAAAGACATCGACCCAAGATAGTGTTAGTGTTTGGCCCAATCAGATATTAGTAAAAAAAATTAAAGTTGTTGACTTGTGCAAGTGTGCAGCTCATTATCCTATATAATTGGCCCAACTGTTGATTGCTTGTGGTATTGTTGTCGGCCCAATCATTATTCGAGATAACAGGTCATAAAGCGGCCCAATCAGTCTGTGATTATGTGCAAGTGAATTTAGTAATTGGAGTTGTCATTTTCATCTTTAATTGAATTACTATAAGTGGTCATTTATGGTTCAAATATTTTGAAAGGTCCATCAATTTATATATAGTGAACCAATTCAATTGAAAGAAGGACAAGTTGTTTGGAAGTCCAAGTTGTGTTTTTGTGAACCAGGTCATTAAAAGGTCACTTGATCTCAGTCCTGTCTGCTTGAAAGTTTGTTCCAGTTCGTACGGTTTGGAGTTCAAAATTGTTAAAAGTCCATCAGGTCATTCGAAAGTCCATCCGTTCGTATGTAGTGAATCTGGTCGTTTGATTTTGATCCGGGTCATAGCAGTCTGTACAGTCTGTCAAACTTCAGTCCGCACAGAATATTCATCAGTTCGAGTGATTCAGTTCGCACATAGTATCAATTTGATTCAGTTGCTTTGATAAGTGTTTTAAACTGATTGTGTTTTGTTTGATTGTGTGTACATCAGGTGATACAGGTGTGAAACATGGATACCGAGTTTTACAACGCATTTGCAACACCGTCTACTCCAGCTGCGATTGCTCAGGCCATGAACTTAGAGAACGAGACGGGAACCACCCAAAAGCCCCCGAAATTGATGAGTATCGAAGAATACTACGGGTGGAAAGATCGATTCGAGAACTGGGTTCAGGCACATCATCTTAGATTATGGGAATGCATCTTGAAGAAATATGTGTTGCCTCGAACAGATCTACAAGGTCTTAAAGAGTTATCTGAGTTCACGGATCAGGAAAGGGTTATGTACAAAGCGGAGAAAATGATGATCAGTCTGCTGCAACAAGCAATCAAAGAGGATATATTCATTCTGCTACAGCATGACAAAACTGCAAAGTCAATTTGGGATGCACTTAAAGTCAAATTCGAGGGTAGCGAGAATATGATAAAGAGCAAAAAGGCACTACTAAAGAAAGAGTTTGATCTGTTCAGCAGTTTACCGGGAGAGGATACAAAGAAGTTGATCGAGAGATACTGTCATCTAGTGCGATCGATGTCGATGTTAAGTATTACAAAAGATCGTGAAGAATGGGTGGACAAGCTTGCCGATGCTTTACCACAGAAAGAGTGGGGAACATATCTGATGATTCTGAAAAACACGGGTGTTTATGATGGGTTGACTATATCTCAGTTTATTGAAAAGATCGAGAGTCAGGATCTGGAACAGCAGAAGATCGCTAGGATGAACAGTCCGAGTGGTCAACAGGATGTGAAGATGTACTATAAAGGTAGTATTCCAGTTCCTGAAACTGAGAGAAGTCCGAAAATTCAAACTGCGTTCAGTGCTGGAGATTCATCAGAAAAGGCTGATCAGGGTTCTGGCAAAAGCAGCAGTGGACTCTCATCATTTCCTAGTGTTAATCCTAAAGAGTCAAATTCAAGTTTTCAGTCACAAAGCACAAAAACGGGAAATGGATATGTGATTCAGTGTAACATCGCGCTAAATCTTCCAGAAGGCCAAAGCTTTTCAGAAGACACTGCTAAAGACCACATGGCTCTACTTGGTTCTGTATTGTTATCTTATGAGGGTCTAGTAGCTAGTCGGATCGGAAATCCAATGCTCACCAAAGAGGATTACGACCAAATAGACGCCAAAGAGATGGAATTAATGGATATCAAATGGTGTCTTGCCAGTGTTCTTCGACGCGCTGAAAAGTTCAAGACAATTACTGGGAGAAATGACTTTCTTGATGCTCATGTATCTACTTTAGGTTTTGATAAATCTAAAGTTACTTGTTTTCAATGCAGGGAGAAAGGCCATTTCAAACGGGAATGCAAGAATAGAGAAGCTAGCAGTGCTCAAAATCCATTTGGTAAAGATGATTACTACCGAAAAGCCATTTATCAGCAGGTTGGTCAATCACAAGATTCACAGACGGCTCATGGTAGAAAGATTGAAGATTCAAAGAGAGCATGTTTGGTGAACTTCAACTGGAGCAACTACATATCTCCTGATAGCAAAGCCTGTTTAGTTGATCAAGATGATGAACAACTACCTGAAGGTTTCAGCTGGGATATGTTTGTTGATGAAAAAGGAGACTTCAAAGCTTTCATTACAAAGATTGTCAGAGAACCAGATATGTTTACTACCTGGATGAAATCTATTGGAGTGAATGTGAAGAGTGAGGATGAAAAGTCTGTTACCTCTGATGAAAGCTCAGAAAGTTTTGATGAAAAGTCACAGATTTCAGATGAGAGTGAACAAAATGTTGTTAATTCAGAAAAAGAAGTTGTATTTGATCAAACACCGTCAGATTCTTGTTTATCAGATGCTGATTCAGAAAAATCTGTACAGTTTGATCAGTCACCAGTTGATAGTAGCAGTGATGATGAGGAAGAAAAACATATCAATATTGCAAAATCTCATCTTTCTCCTGAAAGTTTTCATTTCTATTTTGCAGATCGCTTGGAGAAACTGAAGGAGAAAAGAGCTGCTAAAGAACAACAAAAGAAATCTGAAGATAATGTTCAAAATGTTGAAAGTGTTGCTGAGAAGATTACTGAAGTTGAGAAAGTAATTGAAGCTGAGAAGGTGAAAGAAGAAGAAAAGGTGATTGAAGTGGTGAAAACAATCGAGGTTGAGAAGATTGTTGAAGTTGTCAAGCCTTGCACAAAGTGTTTGGAAGCATGCAAGGAATGTGCAGCAAAAGATGACATAATAGCTGAGTACGAGAAGAAGAAGGAGCAGTTACTGTTCAATCTCAACTATGTAAAAGAATCATATGATGTCTTGAACAAAACAGTAACTGGTCTCCAAAAGACAAACTCAGAGAGATAACAAGCACTAACGATGATGAATGCAGTCATGATGACAAAGCAGAAAGCTATCAACTTTTACATCGAAGAAAGTGCTAAGTGGAAGCAAGAGTTGGAGACAGAAAAGATCGAGAATGAGAGAATTAGACGTTTGTTACAAAGTTATTCTAGTTCTGATTATCTCATTGATCGTATTTACCCAACTGTTGCAGGTATGGAAGCTTTTCAAGACGAGAAGCAAAACAAGAAGAAAGAGTGTGGTAAGAAATCGACTGTTAGTTATAACAAGTGTCCGCCTCCAATTTGGGAAGGGTATTCTCCTAGAAAACCAAATGAGGAACAACTTGCGAAAGCAGTCAATATAAAGTTAAAAACCGACACAACTGACGTTTTTCCAGATAACATTGATGTCACGTTTACCTCGTCCGATACCGATCATGAGTCTGAGTTAATTAAAAAGGTGGTCGATCAGGTGTTGGATACTGATGAGGAGTCCGAGTCAAAATCTAAGTCTGGAGGGTCAAATTCATCAGTCAACAGTCAAAATTCGTCGGTTAAACGGTCTTACAGTAGAGAATTTTTATTATCGAAAGCAAATATGGATGATGAAACATTTGAAGTTGTATACACTTTAAATGATTCTGACAAATTATATTACAACAAAAAGTTTCCAATAAGAAGTGTTCACTTTGACATGATCAAAAAGGTTTTCAAAATGACAGAAATCAATATTTCTGAAATAAAAGATTTGAATCTTACTTAAAAACCTAAAAAGTACACTTCAAGAGTTCAACAACGTCTAAACAAGAAAAAGGGTTACAATTCTGGTTCTGGTTTTCAAAAGAAACCTAACCAAAATCGTAGCTACAAAAAGAAAGGATTAGGCTTTGTTCCACCAGAAAACTATAAAAATGATAAAAATTCTAAAACAAGAACAGAATTTGTGTCAGGTGGAAGCTCAGAAGATGAACAGAAGAAACCATTCTGGAGACAGTCAAATCAAGAGTTTCTTGCTGAAAGAAAGAAGAATGGAACTGATGTGTTTTATCAAAGAGAGACTCGAACCTGTTACAAGTGCAATGAAGCTGGTCACATTGCATGGAACTGTTCGACAAATGCAAAAACAAAACAGGGAGTTTCTCAGAAATTAAAAGACAAAGTTGTAGATGTTGAACCACCAACCAATAGACTTAAAATTTTTGAAAATTCAAAATATGAGGTTGGTGAGTGTTCGAAGATGAATTTTTACAAAAAGAAAGAAAAAGACAACCAAGTGTGGGTTGTTAAAAAGAATGATGAAAATATCGGCGATGAATCTGGTTCCACAAAGCCAGAAAAGCCACAGGTTGAGAAGAAAATTTCAATGAATGATGATGAATTTCCATCATTGAAATTTGAAGAAGTTAAAAAGAAAATTGGAAAAGTTGATATTTCAAAACAGTTTTACACTGAGAAAAAAGAATTTGATGTCGAGAAAACATTTAATGGAAGTGTAAAGAAAATTTTTGGGAAAATGTTGAACGGAAAAGCAAAGGGGGTAAAAGATTTTTATGCGACTAAAAAGGCAACATACAACCCCACTGCGCAAGAGTTGAAAGCCATCAAGTCTGAAAAGACTTGGATGGAAGTTTGTTTCCCATAGAAGTCTTAGGACTATGCCGGAGATCCCAAGTTTGTAATCGTGGATCAGGAATCGGCATCATTCTTGTAAAAGTGGTTTTGTGAAATAGTCCTTCAACCTAGATTGAACATGTGTTGAAATTTTTTACAGATTAAAGGACTACGCTGGAGCTTCCAGGTTGGTAATTGAGAAGCAGGAATCGGCATCTTTCTGACTAATTTGACAAGTGGTAAAGAGGTTTCTGTAGATGTCTCATTCCTACAGGAAAACCTACAAGTGGTATTATTTGGTTTACTTACAAGTGGTATTTGTTGGTTATACTTTGAAGAGATTATATTTACAAGTGATACAGAGGTTTCTGAACTGCAATTGGTAAATCAGGGACATTAAGTTGTACTTGATTTACTATACATATGAGATTGATAAACAAGATGATGAACCATATCCCCATGCTTCACAAGTGTTAAACTTAAACGTGATAAAAACAAACTCATTTTCCGAAAAAATCATTTCGATTAAAAAAACTTAAGTGTTTTGAGATCTAAATGAGAAAATGGTTTGTGATAGGGGGAGTTCAGATTGTTTATGCCGAGTGAATGGCGATTTGATGTGATTCGATGTCAGTTGTCAAGTTTCTATATAGTTTGTTCAACTTTTTAGTTTTCAAGTGGGTCAAAAGTCTAGTAGTTTTCAAATTTCCTTTGAAATGTGTTTGCATTTTAGGGGGAGTAGGGAAATTTCAGAAAATTCAAAAACATTTGAAAATTTATAAAAAAAACAAAAACATGATAAAATTCAAAAATGAGTTTTGTTGTGAAAAGAGGAAATGATAGTACATCAGTAGGCTGTCACAACATGCTAAAGAAAATGTAAAGATAAAATGTGATAAACAATCTCACTGAGGATGTGCCAGTAGGTTTTCGCACATTTAGTAAATTGTAACGAGATATAAACTAAATTTCAAACTTGCTTGTTCTGTGGGTTAACACAAACTTGGATATATAGGTAACCCCTAAAATCTTGTTTGAAAGGTCCCTTATTCTGAGATACTAGGTCTTTATGCTCAGTGATATCTGGGGTATTATCCTGGGACTTCTGCTGTATGGAAGTACTGACCTAGTCCCCGGATAATGCTTTCTGCAAAAGCTTGAAACATAGCTTCGCCCTCAGCATGCTGATGAAACAATAAAATTGATAGTCGCTGCTGTTGAAATAAAAAGATCCTCTAAAGAGGACACACCAAAAGTCGAAGCCGTCATCTCTCTGCGTATACGGAAGTATCGACCTGAGCTCTCACGGCCCTCGCATCTAACCCCTATACAGATATCAGCTGTGGTATACTCACCTGTAAGACTGAATATTGGGATCTGGATACGGGAGTATATTCAAGTAGTGAGACACACGAATAAGTCAGTATCTAAGACATTAACATCGTATCTCGGATTAATTGAACTTTGTGTGAAAATTTCAGTGGATCGATATACTGACAATCTAGGTGAATTGTTTTGAACTGAAAATGTAATCAAGCTTAACGGTGTTAGTGACATGTCTCATAAACTGATATGATCCTCTTACACGAACTCACAAAAATATGTTTGTAAATATTTCATTTCTACATTCTCGTGCTTTTACAAATGGTGTCAGTTACTTTCTTTTAGAAAATCCAAAAAGATTTTGTATGAGTTTTAGCATAAACTTTTGAAAAAGTCAAAAAGATTTTCGACAACTGATGTAGGAAAGCTGATTTTCAAAATTCCGAGTGCTAAACATGATGACATTGTTGTGAGGGGGAGTGTGCTTTAAATGTCAAATTTTTTTTATCAACAAGTGGTTCATCATAGAGAAAGTAATTTGAGGGAGAGTTATAGTTGGTGCACTTATTTCTGAGGAAGAGTTAGTGTTGATGCTTTCAAATTGTTATTTTTAGAAAATTTATTCCTGGGTTAAGAATGTGCAGGAATAGCCAGGTTTCGATCTTGGATCTGAAGATAGAGTGTCAGGTCTCGATTCCTGAAGACCTCTGATTGAAGAAAGCCAAGTTTCGATCCTGGAAATCAATCTTGATTCTGTGAAGGCCAGATAACGATCCTGAAGATGTTACTGAAGAACAAAGGAATACCAGTAAATCGAGAGGGGGAGTCTGAAGATAGAGAGAAAGAAAAGCCCAGAGACTGATCAAGACTGAAGATGTGAAGACACAGCATTGTTGTGACTCGATAGTCGACTCCATCAACATCCGAGGGGGAGTCTGTTGGTGCACTACATCTGTTGACTTCATCTTGTATCGAGTCTTTTATTGTATTGTATAGATTAGGGCTCGAATTACGAGAAAATATGAAAATGTATGTAATTAGGGTGTAGGTCCGCTTATGTGTCATGTCCGTATATGGGAACCTATCAGGTCAGGTCCGCTTATACGTCCATGTCCGTATATGGGAACCTATCTGGTTAGGTCCGCTTATACGTACATGTCTGTATGTGGGAACCTACCTGCACTATAAATACCACATGAGCGGATCTCATTTGTAACTTGGTAAAATTCCATACCGAAGTGCTGCCGGTGTGAAGATCGAGCTGTAATCATTGTCAAATCAATAAAACAGTAGTTTAAGTGAAGAACAAGCTATTTCTACCTACGTTTCTTGTTATTCCGCACCTGAAACATAGAAGAACGCCTTTGAACGACTCATTCGGGTCGAATCACGATCCTACAAAGATGATAGTGTATTCGGATCATAGTGCGGTCCGATATTTGATGGAAAAGAAGGATGCAAAGCCCCGATTGATTCGTTGGGTGCTTTTGTTGCAAGAATTTGATCTTGAGATTCGGGACAAAAAGGGATGTGAAAATGTTGTTGCGGATCATTTGTCCCGAATCCCATTGGAAGGTGTTGATGACCCAAGTGAAATCAATGAACGGTTCCCCGATGAACATTTGTTGGCCGTCTCTACTTTTGTTGCACCTTGGTATGCCCATTACGTGAACTATTTGGCCAAGGGTGCAATTCCAAATCATTAGACTAAGAAGAGATGACAACAATTTCTTAGTCAAGTGAAGCAATATATATGGGATGAACCGGACTTGTTCAAAATCGGGCCCGACCAAGTGATAAGAAGATGCGTTCCCGAAACTGAAGTTTTAGAGATTTTGACCCATGCTCATTCATCGCCATGTGGAGGGCATTTTAGTTGGAACAAGATGGGTTATCGGGTGTTATCTAGTGGGTTTTATTGGCCCACGATTTTTAAGGATTCTTGCGAGTATGCCCGAAATTGCATCAATTGTCAAAGAGTAGGAAGCATTTCGAAACGAGATGAAATGCCGTTACAACCAATTTTGGTAGTGGAAGTATTTGATGTTTGGGGAATAGACTTCATGGGTCCTTTTCCAAACTCAAATGGGTTTTTATACATATTGGTTGCGGTTGACTACGTTTCGAAATGGATTGAAGCTATCGCTACAAGGACCAACGATCACTCCGTTGTATGTAAGTTTGTGCAATCCAACATTTTTGCTCGTTTTGGTGTGCCTAGGGTGATAATAAGTGATGGTGGTTCACATTTTAAAAACTTCAATTTTGGAAAATTACTAAAAAGATATAATGTGAACCACCGCGTTGCTACACCATACCACCCGCAAACGAGTGGTCAAGTGGAAGTATCTAACCGGCAAATTAAAGAAATTCTAATAAGACGGTGAGAACGGATCGGAAAGATTGGTCAAGCAAGCTTGATGATGCGTTGTGGGCTTATCGAACGGCTTACAAAACTCCACTTGATACAACTCCTTATCGAATGGTGTATGGAAAAGGGTGTCATTTACCTGTGGAATTGGCACACCGGGCATATTGGGCAATTAGAACGGTGAACGCGAACTATGATGAAGCGGGTTGGGCGAGAAAGCTTCAATTGAATGAAATTGAGGAAATAAGGGATCAAGCTTATGAGTGTGCATCCGCATATAAAGACAAACTGAAGAAAGTTCATGATGCGAAGATAAGGAAAAAGAACTTTGAAGTGGGTCAAAAAGTGTGGTTGTATAATTCAAGATTGAAGATGTTCGCGGGGAAACTCAAAAGCAAGTGGATGGGTCCTTACGTTGTCCGAAGAGTGGGAAAATTTGGTGATGTTGATATTCAAGACGAACAAACAAATAAGCAACAAACGGTGAACGGGCATAGACTCAAACCGTACTTGGAAGGTAATGATATCAACAATCTCGAGCTCGACAAAGTGGGTTACATTTTACGCCCGGTGGATGACGAAGAAACGTGAAAGAGGCCCAGGTTTGGTATTTGTAAATATTTAGTTTAGTTTAATTCGTTTTGAATAAGTCCCGTTTAAACCGGTGTTCGAAACAAGTGTGGGGAAATTTTTACGGATTTCCCGAACATAGTGTTGAGGACAACACGAGTTTCTAACGGGGGGTAGGGTAATAATTTTCATGTTTTCGTAAAGTTTAGAAACACATAAATTTTTTTTTTTTTTTTTTGCAAGTAAAAATTTGAAGCCTCCCTTTGATGCCCAGCTCCAGCCGTAGCCTACGGCAGGGAGCCGTAGCCTACGGCTCCATGTAACAAAAAGGAAGCTTACGGCGGCCAGAGCCTGCTTTACGGCGAGCCATTTTTGTCCAGGTTTAGCCGTAGCCTACGGCAGGGAGCCGTAGGTTACGGCTCGCAGTAAGAGCTGGGGGTCCCTTTGCTGTCGGCAATTATACATAACAAAAAACCAAGAAAACCGAAAATAATAATAATAATAATAATAAACATTTTAATAAAAACAACATTAACCCCATCCACTCATACCCTCCATCGATCCCAACCACTCAATCATCTTCTTCACCCTTCTTCTTCTAAGAACCCTAGCCCACCATAACCACAAACCTCCATATCTTTCTCAAATCTTGTCCAAATCAAGTGATTTTTGGGTCGTTTTTAACTAAAATTTCACAAGCATTCTGATTGTGGGTAAAGTTTTGGAAGAAAATCATGTTTTCTGGTCCGAAATTCAAACCCTAGGAGCCGAAAATTTGGGGCTTTTGTGGGTTTTTGTGTGAACTTCGAGTTTTTATGATTCTCATCTTCTATAACACTAAGGTATGCACTTTCTTGTTACTCTTCTATGTACATTGAGGTTTGTAAGTTTCAATCTTTGTTTTTGCTTACACACACTTGCTTGTACATGATAGATGTAGGAAATTGTTGAGCCTTTGAATGTATGGTATAAATGTGTTTGATGATTAGTGGAAATTTTTGGAAAAATTCTGATTTATAGAGACATCATGCCGAAATTTTGTTTGAAAGAATGAAATTTTTGGTTTTTGCACATCTATACCCACAACATGAAGCAAGTGTGGGGAAGATTGGGTAGAAATACTAACTTGATTTGTTGTGTGGTTTTTGAATGTGTGTAGGCATGGTGACGAAAAAGGGGAAAGGAATTGCAAGTTCTTCTAATGCGCCTCAAGGGGATGATGCGCAACAAAAAAGGAGGAGATTGACCCAGGTTGGTGACCCGGACTCGGAGGAGGATGCACCTCCAAGGGGTCCGAAGCCGGATTGGACATCCGGTTCATTGTTAGACCAACCTGCGGAATGGAGAGAGGATCTATTTCATGAACAAATGAACAACTTGAAACAAAGAGGTGAAGCATTTATTTGTGAAAAGGAGATCCGAGAGGTCGATTTCAGGCCATTCGGGGTCACGGCCAAGTTTAACGCATTGGGTTGGGGGGCGGCTACGAAGTGTTATGATGGCAAGGTAAAGAAGATGTATGACAAGCAGATTCAAGAATGGGTGGCATCACTTGAATGTCCCCCGTTTAAGGCCCCAAGCATGATGAGACTTGTTGGATGGTGTAATGGAGCGAAAGTAGAAATGTCTTATGATTCCTTGCGCAAAATAGCAAAGTTTGACGACGGACCCGCAAATGAGTATATTTACCCGAGTCTCAAAGATCTCTACCACGAGCCTAACAGGTATCCGCAATGGAAAAATATGCTTGACTACCTCTTCCTTCCGGGCACAATGCATGGAAAGTTATATAGGAGCAATTTGAGAATGGAAGCAAAATTACTATTGATGTTGTGCATGTATAACGTTGTTCCGAGGCGGGGTGACAAGATGGAAGTGTGGCATCAGGAGGTACTGACGGGTGGTCCATTGGACAACCCTTAAGCGTGTTAAAAGATGAAATAATCCTCCACTTAATTGTGTAATTATCTTGAATTAGATAACTACCGTTGCTTATGTTTCAGGTGCATTTTGGGAGCTAAATGATGGATTAAGCGCAGCTTTGGAATCTTTGGTGATGAACGGGTCGGGCGTGGAACAAGAGACGAAAGAAAGAAGAACATTCAGGTCATCGCCGTAAATTACGGTCCTACCGTAATTTACGGTGGACCTGAGAATCAAATAATGGCTCACCGTAACACAGACTATTTGCACCGTAAAAGAATCAAGTCCACCGTAAATTACGGTGAGACCGTAATTTACGGTGGTGGCTGCGTGAAAAAGTGTAACTGCCACATTAAGTTGGTTTTGATGGTGTCTTTTCACATATTCCAATCATTGTCGGTTTTGGGGGCATTCCAGGGGCGAATTGGCTGGTTCTTGCTTGTTTTTGGACAATCTCTAACATTCGGTTTGTGTCTTTGATCCGTATGAACAATATTATCTTTGTTAGGATGTTGATTCGAGCCATGCTTGGCTAAACACTTTATGACTGTCCTAGATTGAAGGTTTGTTTGAGACAATTTGTATTTGATTTCCTAATTTCTAGAATAGCAATCTTAATCTTGATGGTTGGTTTGTTATGGTGTGTGATTGTTTGTTAATAACTTGTTAACTCTTATGATTTTCTAGTTTGAAACCATACGTTCTTGGTGCCGTTGGCAATCGAGATATCATGGGTAGAATTAGGATTGGGTAAGGGTTGATTGATCATCGGGTAACAACCTCACGTTCTAGGAATCTGAGTACTTAGTTCCCTTTCATCACTGCAAGTAATCACACATGAGCTATGTCTATGTAGTTCTTTCTAGTGGAATGATAATATGAATGTCGATACAAACCGGAAATCTAGGATGGTCATTTGTCTCTAATTTGCTTACAAACAAACTTTTCTCTTGCAATTTACTTAGTTTAATTTAGTCTAAAACCAATTCACTCACATAAACTCTCGAATCTTATTTCTTTTGCAATTAGTTTAATTTTAGGTAACTTAGATAAATCTTCAAATAACACACATTCCACAAACTCCCTGTGTTCGATACCCACTTGCCGCTATCTATATAGTTGTTATTGGGATTAAATTTGCGTGACCACGACATCACGTCAAATTTGGTGTATGGGAAGGGGTGTCATTTACCAATGGAGTTAGCACACCGAGCGCATTGGGCCATTAAAACTGTTAATGCGGATTATGACGAAGCGGGTCGAACAAGGAAGTTGCAATTGAACGAGATCGAGGAGATAAGAGATGAAGCTTATGAATGTGCTTCCGCATACAAAGACAAACTGAAGAAAGTTCATGATGCAAAGATAAGGAAAAAGAACTTCGAAGTGGGTCAAAAGGTGTGGTTGTACAATTCAAGGTTAAAGATGTTTGCAGGCAAACTCAAGAGCAAGTGGATGGGTCCTTACATCATCCGAAGAGTGGGAAAGTTTGGTGATGTTGATATAGAAGACGAACAATCCAATAGGCAACAAACGGTGAATGGGCATCGGCTCAAACCGTATTTGAATGGAAATGACATCAACAACTTGGAGCTTGACAAAGCGGGCTACATCTTGCGCCCGGTCGATGAAGAACAACCATGAGAGGCCCAGGTTCGGTAGTGTATATAGTAGTAGTTTGTTTTGTTTTGTTTTGTATAATTTGCACAATTGCCATAGCTCCTCGAAGTCCGTGTTCGAAACAAGTGTGGGGATGTTCGGGTCACGAATTGCTCTTACATTGTGTTGAGGACAACACGGGATTTTTGAGGGGGTAGGGTAATTTTTACAAGTTAAAAATTAAAAAACATAAAAAAATCGAAAAAAGTTAAAAATCTAAAAATTTTCACATAAAAAACCTCAATTTTTGGCAAAGTGAAGATACCCAGTGTACACCGTAAATTACGGTATGGCCGTAATTTACGGTGGCTGTTCAAATGTTTGGGGATTTACGGTAAAAGTCTACTGAGTTACGATGAAGAATTTGTGTTCAGTGTTCACCGTAAATTACGGTATGGCCGTAATTTACGGTGGTTGTTAAAAAACTTTGGGCTTTACGGTGTAAGTCTACTGACTTACGGTGCAGAAGACATGTCCAGGTCTCACTGTAAATTACGGTGAGACCGTAATTTACGGCGCGCTAAAAGTTGGTGTCGGTCGTTTGGGGTTCCACGAGTAAAGAAAAAAAATAATAATAAACACAACATCACGTGACTTTAACCCCAGCCACACACATTCTTCCATCACATTCTTCCATCACCATCATCTCTCAAACAAAACCCACCACAACCTCCATAGCTCTTCTACCTTCAAGCTTTTCTAATCCCTTCAATTTCTGTCCAAATCAAGTGAAATTTTAGTCTAACTTGACTAATTTTTCATAAGCTTGTTGATTTTGAGGAGAGATCTCTGAGAAAACGCACTTCTAGGGTCCGAATTCGAAACCCTAATTTGAAAAAATTTGGGGGTTTTGGAGTTTTTGGTTTCACAAGCACTCTTCCATCTTTAAACAAAGGTATGAAAGCTTATTTTGCTATATTTTGGTGCTACATTGTGAAAAGTAAGGGATTTAGGTTACTTGTTCATGCCCACTTGCTTGTTCTTAGATATGATTATGAAATTGCTTATTTGAACATGGTTTTGGTTGTAGATGTAGGATTTGTGGTTAAAGTAGTGAACTTGCGGGATGTTCTACATTGTAGAGACACCATGCCCGATTTTTGAAAAAGTTTTGATATCCTTTGGGTTCATTAACATCTACAACCATGATGACAAGCAAGTGTGGGGATGATTTTAAAAAGAGGGCTTAATTTGGTGTTTGTTTTTGTTGCTTGTTTCATGTGTGTAGGGAATGGCTAAGACAAAGGAACAAGCGGGATCAAGTTCGTCTTCATCAAAAGGCAAGGGCAAACAAAAGGAGCAACCACCAAGAAAGAGGCAATATATGGGTAGAGTTAGTGAAAGCGAAAGTGAAGGCGAAGAAGAGATGGAGTTAGACCCGAGTGAAAAGCCGGTGTGGAATTCGGGTTCATTAGATGATCAAGCTGAGGAGTGGCAACCGACACTCTACCATGACTGCATGAATAAATTGAAGAACAAGGCAGCGGCTTTCATTTGTGAACGAGAGGTTCGGGAAGTGGAGTTCCAACAGTTTGGGGTGTTTGATAAGTTTCGGGCGCTAGGTTGGGAAGGGGCGCTCAAATGTTTTGACAAAGACAAGAGTAACCTGTTCATGACAGAGATACAAGAGTGGATGGCAACCTTGAAATGTCACAATTTTAACAAGCCATCACAGATGAAGTTGATTGGTAAGGTGCACGGGGTACCGGTGGAGATGTCATTCGACACGTTAAAGAAGCTCGGGAAGTATGACAGTCTCCCAGCTCGTGAATACATGATTCCCACTCTCGATGATCTCTTGCTTAACCCGGAAAAACATGTTCGATGGAATGACATGTTAGCAGCATTGTTCCTACCCGGTAAATACAGTGGTATTCTATACCGGAAGAATTTGAAGATAGAAGCTAAACTGTTGCATACAATCTGCCTTCTCAATGTCATTCCAAGAAGGGGAGACAAAGAACAGGTGAGGTTTCCAGAGATACCTGTTCTTTATTCGTTGATGCATGGGGCTCCACGTTTTCCGATACGTTACCTTATCATGCACCACTTATGGATCTGCCGAAATAAGTATGGAAGAGACATCGTCCCTTATTGTCGAATAATTACGGGATTGATGAAACAACAGAAGGCGTTAACATCGGAAGATCGGGGAGCAACAAAAAGGCACCAGCCTTTCACGTTGGATAAGTCGGGGAGTGTTTGGACGTATACTCAGACGGAGCGTTATCACAAGTTAAAGTCGCAGGGCCAAAGGTGGAGAGCTCTTAAGGCGAATGCGAGGGATTTGTTACCGGGTGAAGAGGATGAACCCGAGAGTGAAGCAGAGATCCCAAGCGGGGATGAAGATTATGAGGAGCAACCGCAAGGCGGGGTGAACATGAATGTGGGTCAAGGGGGTCATGGTGGAGGTCACGGTGGTATGTTCTATGACTATGCGCAACAATCGTATGAGCCGGGTTGGGCTTATAGTGGTACAATGCAAGAGGTGATTGAAAGTCAACGTCCGCCGGCATCTATTTTTGATACATGGTCGGGGTCGGAGAGGACGTTGTATGATCAAAACACGAGGAATAGTGCAAGCATAGAGCGGTCGTTAAAACATAGCTTCGATCGCCATGAGGCATGGAACCGTACTTTCGCATACTCTAGAGAAGTGGACACTAATAATCGATATCATGATGATCAGGCGAGGAGGATGCATGCGGATTGGCATGCCGGAAGGCCGGTTGTTGAGGACCCACAACATGTGGACTATGCCTCATTACCGCCTTATGATGGTAGCATTTCATACCCGACTCCACCACTTCACCATTCTCAATGGCTTGACCCGAGGCAGCAAGAGGGAGCGCAACAACAAGCAGGGAGTAGCAGCGGCGCATTCGGATTTGGAGAGTGGAATGATATGATGTCATCCATCTTTGGACCTCCAGGACCGCGCTACTATTAATCAGGTGGTATTCTCTCTTGTGTATAGTTTGTACATATTTTTGGTTTTATGTTGGGTATGGTTGGGAGGATGGGTGGTGTTTGATTATGTGGTTGATTGTTGGGTTGGTGTTTGTTGGTGGTGTCGTGTGTTAAAAAAAATATATAAAATGAAAAATACAAAAAGAAATTTGGGGTTTGAGAAAAAAAAAGCTTTTGTTGATGTTGATTGAGTTAGTGATCAAAGCCTCCCAAAGCCATACATTGGGGTCAATGTATCCCAAGTGTGGGGATGGGGGGAATTTTTGGAGTTTTTGAAAAATTTTGAGCCAAGCGAAATGATGTGAAAATTTAAATGCCCTAATTTACCCCAAGTTGATGCACCGGCAACCCTTGATACCTTTTTCATTCTTGGTGAGAGTTGTAGCCACACTTGTATATAAATAATGATTGTCTTTGATGAGAGTGGCTACGGGTGGGGGTGCATTAGAACTTGTGCTTGAATGCGGTTTAAGTCCTTAGTTGAGCATGAATGTAGAAAGGATAAGGGCATTTAGGAAAGCCTCGTCATAGTGTGTGCGAGTGTGGGATTTGGGGGGTTGGACCTCATTAATTATATATATGAGTTTGGTAGTGAGAGGGGCGGGGGTTTGGACATTTAGTTGCCAATTTTGTGCCTAAAGCCGATCATTTGTTACCCCTTAGCTAGTTCCCCAAAAAGTTACCCAAATTTGACCCGGTCTTATAGTGTTAGTGATAGTATTAGTAGTCCTGCTAGTTTGAAGTAGATATGGTTAATGCTTTATTGTATGGTTGTTTGCTTAAAAAAAAAAGAGAAAAGCAATGAAAAAAAAAGGAAAAAGAAAAGAAAAAAAAAGGGGGGTTTAATTGTCTTGTATATAGTAGTTTGTTTGTTTGTTAGTTTGTTTTTGTTTGTAATAAAAAGACCGGGTCGAATTTTCGCTACTTCATATATATTCCATTCCCTACCTATACACCTAGCCGCGTTACAACCTTGAAGTCCCTTTGATTTGCATTCATGTTTGACCCATTTTAGGAGAATGATCGATTTAGGTACAAGCTTATGATTGTGCACCCGCCCGTTTGCCTAGTGTGTGTCTAGCTTATCTTTGCTAGTTTTCACTTGTAGCCGAGAGGAGAGAATTAGAGAGGGGTGCATTGCTTGGGTGTCAAAAAGGGGTTGGTAAAAAGATTGCTTGTTTTGCTTGGGTTAATTTGATCACTTGTTTTGGAATTGCTTTGATGAGTTGCTTGGGACAAGCAACGGTTAAGTGTGGGGATGTCACGGGTGGTCCATTGGACGACCCTTAAGCGTGTTAAAAGATGAAATAATCCTCCACTTAATTGTGTAATTATCTTGAATTAGATAACTACCGTTGCTTATGTTTCAGGTGCATTTTGGGAGCTAAATGATGGATTAAGCGCAGCTTTGGAATCTTTAGTGATGAACGGGTCGAGCGTGGAACAAGAGACGAAAGAAAGAACAACATTCAGGTCATCACCGTAAATTACGGTCCTACCGTAATTTACGGTGGACCTGAGAATCAAATAATGGCTCACCGTAACACAGACTATTTGCACCGTAAAAGAATCAAGTCCACCGTAAATTACGGTGAGACCGTAATTTACGGTGGTGGCTGCGTGAAAAAGTGTAACTGCCACATTAAGTTGGTTTTGATGGTGTCTTTTCACATATTCCAATCATTGTCGGTTTTGGGGGCATTCCAGGGGCGAATTGGCTGGTTCTTGCTTGTTTTTGGACAATCTCTAACATTCGGTTTGTGTCTTTGATCCGTATGAACAATATTATCTTTGTTAGGATGTTGATTCGAGCCATGCTTGGCTAAACACTTTATGACTGTCCTAGATTGAAGGTTTGTTTGAGACAATTTGTATTTGATTTCCTAATTTCTAGAATAGCAATCTTAATCTTGATGGTTGGTTTGTTATGGTGTGTGATTGTTTGTTAGTAACTTGTTAACTCTTATGATTTTCTAGTTTGAAACCATACGTTCTTGGTGCCGTTGGCAATCGAGATATCATGGGTAGAATTAGGATTGGGTAAGGGTTGATTGATCATCGGGTAACAACCTCACGTTCTAGGAATCTGAGTACTTAGTTCCCTTTCATCACTGCAAGTAATCACACATGAGCTATGTCTATGTAGTTCTTTCTAGTGGAATGATAATATGAATGTCGATACAAACCGGAAATCTAGGATGGTCATTTGTCTCTAATTTGCTTACAAACAAACTTTTCTCTTGCAATTTACTTAGTTTAATTTAGTCTAAAACCAATTCACTCACATAAACTCTCGAATCTTATTTCTTTTGCAATTAGTTTAATTTTAGGTAACTTAGATAAATCTTCAAATAACACACATTCCACAAACTCCCTGTGTTCGATACCCACTTGCCGCTATCTATATAGTTGTTATTGGGATTAAATTTGCGTGACCACAACATCACGTCAGGTACGGATCCTATATATGATGATGCATGGATCTCCCAAGGTCCCTTTCCGATTTCTCGTGTTGAATAATATATGGCTGGGTAAAAATAGTGGAGAAAGGAAGATTATACCCCATTGCCGGTTGATTACGGCATTGCTTAAAAAATATGGGGCAATTAAAGGTGATGAAAAGGGTTCTTACAAGAGGTTTAGACCATTTGAGAATTTTGAAATTTTTGTAAATCCAAGCGAAAATTGTGAAAAATTTGAAAACTGGATATGGTTCCACTTGACACACCGACACCCATTCCTAGTCTTTTCTTGGTGAGGATTTGAGCCACACATGATTGTTATTGATATTTCATTGTTTGAGTGGCGGTGTGTGTTGTGTGTTAATAGAACTTGTGTGTGAATTCTTGTTAAATCCTAGAGTTAGTATGCTTTTGAAAATGATAGGGGACTTTTAAGAAGCCTCGTCTAGATGTGTGAGAGTGCGGGATTGGTGGGTTGGACCTCATACTTTACATATATGAGCTTGGTATTGTGAGGGGTGGGGGTTTGGTCCTTTAGAAAGCTATGTTTGAGCTTTAAACCATTCTATTGAGACCTAAGCCTACTTCCTATATAAATTTTACCCTTTGAGATGACCCGGTTTAGGAAATGTAGTACGAAATATTGATGTTCTTGCATATATTGTTGAAAAAAAAGGAGAAAATATGAGAAAAATACAAAAAAAAAAGTGTTTAGTTGCATTGATAGTTTAGAAGTTGATGATGTTTTGTATATAGTTGGTTGCTTTATTTAGTAGTAAAAATAAAATCGGGTCAAATCAATTAGCTCTTTCATATGTTTTTCACCATTTTCCTACCATTGCACCTAGCCCCGTTACAACCCGTAAGTCCTTCTTGATTCATAAGTATGCTAGATATTTGTTAGGAGGAAACTTGATTCTCATACAAGCTTATTGTCGCACACACACACGCATTGAGTGGGTTAGCATTATGTGCTATTCTTGATTGTCACTGAGAGTTTTTGTGAGGGGTGTGTCTTGTGGTATGATTGAAAGTTAGTAAATGGACGGCACATTTTAGCTTGGTTTGCATATTTGATCGTTTTTGGTTGTGAATAGTTTTGAATGGGTTGCTTGGGACAAGCAACGGGTAAGTGTGGGGATGTGACGGGTGGTCCGTAGGACAACCCTTAAAAGGTTTAATACAATGCACATTCTATACTTTATTCGGTTAAATGCTTGAACATGATAACCACTAGATGATTTGATGTGCAGGTGTTATAATGCTCAAGATGCAGGTTTTAGAAGGTTGGACGGAAGTCGGGAGCTGCTGGAAATAAAAGGTGAAGGGACTAGAGATGTGATGATGAAACAAGAGAAAAAATTCACTCAGCACCGTAACCTACGGCACTCAGCCGTAGGTTACGGCTCCCCATACATATCCAAGTGCACAGCCGTAAGTCAGGAGCTCCTGGCTGTAAGACTTCACTGATTGCCGTAACCTACGGCAGGTGGCCATAGGTTACGGCCCTCTGTTGACCTGTTGACTATGCTTACAGCCGTAACCTACGGCAGGCAGCCGTAGGTTACGGCGCCGACTGGGTTCCAATTGTAACTTCTGCATTAAATGGTCTTTTGATGGAGAATTATGATTCTTAATCATGTTTTTCAGTTACAACCTGCTAGTGAACGAATTTTGGACTATTTCTAGGGACTTGGAGTGAAGAGAACAACATCTTATCATCTACTATCTATCTAGTGTTGTTGCTTATGATTGTATTGAACACTTCATCTTATTTTGCTACAATGTTTGTCCAAGCCATGAGTGGCTAGTTTCTTTATGATCATCTTTAGTTGAAGGTTGTTAAGATGGTTGTATTATGATTCCCTATTTCTAGAATGGTAAACTTATTTATGTTTGGTTTACTATGGTGTTTTATTATTTGCTTGTAAATTGTTGAGTCTTGTTTTATCCTATCTTGAAATCATACGTTCTTGGTGCCGTTGGCAATCGAGATATCATGGGTAAAGTTAGGATGGGGTAAGGGTTGATTGGTCATCGGGTAACAACCTTACATTCTAGGAATCTGAGTACTTCGTTCCCTTTTATCACAACAAGTAATCTTACATGAATCATGTCTATGTGATTCTTTCTAGTGGAGGATAGTACAACCGTTGAAACAAACTGGAAACTAAAGATGGTCATTTGTTTCTCAATTGTTTACAACTAAATTTTCATTTTTGCAATTAGTTTAGCATTCTTAAGTTTTAAAATCAAACAATCCAATTCTTGAATTTACTTTTAGTTAAATTTAGTTAATTTAGAAATAGAACATTTTCCACAAACTCCCTGTGTTCGATACCCACTTACCACTATCTATTTAGTTGTATTTGGATTAAATTTGATTGTGACCACGACATCATGTCATGAAGAAGAAGAAGAAGAAGAAGAAATGGCAAATTTTTGTCTTATGGCACTTTCTGATGACATACCAGAAACTTCAGGACAACAGGTAAATTTAGACAATCTTGATCTTGAACACAAGCTAAACAAGCTCATGTCAGATTTTCTAAATCTGCAAGATAAACAACAATCAGATAGTAAAAAATCTGATGAGCTGCAAAGGACCATGAATAAAATCTTACTTGGAAACCAATTACTAATAGAAGAAAGTTTAGATCACAGAGCTAAAATTGAGTTATATGAAAATGAAAGAAAAGATCTTTACAAGAAAATCAATGATTAAGAAATTAATGTAAGAGGTTTTCAACAAGCAAAAGAATTCATAAACTTCATTGAGTCCACACCAAAGAACAAAGGAGAGAGTTTGGGATATGTAAAAACAAGAAATAGCAAACCCATTGTCTTTGTAAAAGCAACCCATCAGATTTCTGATAAATTTTTATCAGAATCTGATTTTGAATCATGCCAATCAATCTGTTCTGAATACTCTTTTAAAAAACCCAACTTCAAAGCAAAAATAAGTGAATGCAAACAAAAATCTTTAAATATTCCAGTAGTAGTTCACTCATCTTTTCTAGATTATCCACTCATTCCATCACAAGAAAGAATATCAGAAAATTCTGATAAAGAATCTTGTATGTGTGTTGACATACTGAAGCTTGTTCAACACCATCTCCAAAAGAAAAATGAAAAACTATTTATGGCTCAACATATAACAGAAATTCTGATGAAAGGCCATTAAGAGAAAATAATATGATTAAAATCTCATCAGAAAGAGTACCCAAGCAAGTCTAGATACCAAAAACCCTCTAAATTTTCCATTTCAGGACCATCATGTGCAGCAGATCTGGTACTGCGATTCAGGAAGCTCCAAGCACATGACTGGAGACAGGAGCTTACTCAGCAACTTTGTTTCAAAGCTAGGTAAATTGGTAAACTTTGGAAATGGAGTAAAAGGGAGGATCATGGGATATGGATGCATAAGGTATGGATGTTTGACCATAGAGAAAGTAGCCTATGTTGAAGGCTTAAGGTACAATCTGCTAAATCTTGGTCAAATCAGTATATAGGTGTTTCAAATAACCTAATTACCAGAAATATGCTTGACAATTTGTTTCAATGGTAATCAAAAGGAAAAAGGATTACAAATCTGATAAAATAACAGAAAATCTGATATTTCATCAGAATATCTATTGAATCATCAGAAATTCTGATAACTCATTAGAAAACATGTTGAAAAATCTGAAATCATCATCGATCATTAAAAACTAATTCATGCATGTCATCATCCTTATTCATATCTCACATTTGCATATTCATAAATAGTTGTGTTTGTATTTTCTTTGCATTTTATATATTTGATTAGTGGTGATAATGTCATATGGCGGAAAAACGTTCTGGGAACTCGTTGATAGTCGTAAAGCTTTTTCTCACCTTCATTAAATACACTGAAGTGACATATTGGTAGGTAATCATGATATATTATCAGAAAATGGCCGCCTAAATCATTTAATGCAGGAGAGTTTATCTCTCTTATTCCTTATGCCATCTGATACAATATTAAATAACAAAGACTGTGGTGAACAAAATCTATATGTAGGTAGATGTCATTTATGGCAAATTTCAAGTTTACTATAAATGATCATCACCTTGAGCTGAAACTGTCACCATCACACAAGGAAAACCCTAGAAAATTACAACTTCATCTTCTTCTTCATCTCACACTCTCACACTCACAAAAATGCTTACCATCAAAGCTAATCGTTTCCCACTACCTTACCATCCCTATCATAACCTCAGATTGAGGACCAACCTTGAGGGTCCTCATTGGGAAGGATGCCAAACTATGCTGAATCTGATCATGGGGAGTAGTTTGAAATATACCCTCACAGCCAACATAATGGTCCACCCAGACATCCTTCAAATGTTCTGGCAAAATGCAACATTGTCAGAATATGAGGGTAGAGATCAGATAGTTATTGAAAGTACGGTGCTAAACCAAAAAGTTCGGGTAACTGAAGGTATCATCAGGACGGTTCTACAACTCAATGATGATAATGAAGTCTTGATGTTCACCAAGGAAGAAATAGATGAGACATTGGAGTAGATGAGTTACAATCCTGTAAACTCACCACGAGCAATCACCAAAAATGGCTTCATAAGGCCATGGTAGTATCTGATCACACAAATGGGTGCATGCTTCTCAAAGAAGATCATCAATCATCATGAAGCATCCCAAAGGTTGATGGAACCTATACGTGCACTCGTTCTAGAAACACCTTACAATTTCTCATATTACTTGATAAAAGATTTTGTTAGTGCATTTATGTCTATCGCCTTCGTCAACCCGAGTCGTAGCAGAAATAGAAGAATACTTGAGCTTATAATGTTAGATTTAGTAGAATGGCAAGGTGGCATTTATGTAATTAATGAGAAATCTCATTAAGCCCATTGGCCTATAAATAGGAAGCTTAAGTGTTGAGTTTAGAACTTTTGCCACTTTTGCCATTTGGAGATTTGGAACTTAGAGGCTAGAGAGAGAAAGGCAAAAGGTGATTCGTGGTGCTTTGTACGATTTCATACATTTCTATAGAATCACAGATTGAGTACGGTTCGTGTGTTCGGTCACGTTCGTGTACGGATTCCGCACGTCACACGTTCGATTCGCAATCGTTTTAGAGTCAAAACCGGTCCTAACAAGTGGTATCAGAGCAGGAGCTCGATTGCACGGATCAAACACACAATTATGCACTCGAATTCAGCAGATTCAGAGTCAAATTCATACAGATTTGTCAAAATTTCTTCACTTTTACATTTCTTCACGTTTTTAACTGAAAATCGCCAAATTAAACGAGTTTTAACGGTTAAAATTTGCTAATTTTTGGATATGATGTGCGAAATTATCTGATCTACAAGCCTACAAATTTTCAGATCTTAATTCAAAGCCGTTTGAGAGAAATCTAAGATTTTATGTTCGAAAAAGTTGATAAAATGGGTACTGTTGCTGTTCATGTTTCACTTGAATGCCGACCGATCGGTTAGTTGACCGATCGGCTAGCTGTCCGAACCAAAGCATTCCTTCATAACTTTCATTTAATTGTTTGACTTTGTTGACTGCTGATCGATCGAACAGCAATCCGTTCCATTGCAACACTTTACATAGCATTTAAAATAGTTGACTTGATTGACTGCTGACCGATTGGACAGCAGTCCGATCGAGCGTTTGTCCGATCCATTGTCTCACTTACAATTCATTAAAAAACTTTGACTCGTTGACTCCTAACTGATCGGACACCTGTCCGATCCATTGCATCCCAACCGATCGATCGGCAATCCGGGTCAAGACATCTCACCCCATCCAGTATCTTAGTCAACTCTGTGATCTTTGTTAGTCAACATTGTCAGCTTTATCATGTGATCATTTGTGATTAAGTGTGAGAATTGCATGTGAAACAATTAAGTTTCTCGGCCACTGTTAATGTGATGATTATTGAGAATTTTTCTTTAAACACTTGATATATTCTGTACACTATATTTGAAGGGAAAATAAATTTGAGTGTAATCCATGTGAATCCTTGTTTGCGGCCCAATCAGAATTAAAAGTGCATGTGAATTGTCAGGATCATAAATAATTCAATTGAAATTTGTGAAGTCATCGGATATTAAATCTGTGTGTTGTCGACCAATTTTAATAAAGAATCAATTTGATTTGACCCTCATATACTCAATTCATGTGATCTGTATTAATTGTTTTAGCTTAATTGATTAGGTTTGCATGTGAAGAATTAATTGTCGGACATTGTTTAGTGTGTATATCAGTTGCAAGTGAAAGTGTTGATTTTAGTCAAGTTTCATTATTGAAGTCAAAGAATCAACGTGTCAGCCGATCGATCAAGCTTTTTGTTGTCTTGTGCCATCAATTTAATATTGCAAGCCGATCGGACAGTAAATCCCACCCGATCAGACAACATAACAGTTTGTCTTTTTGTGCCATCAAATGAACAGGCCGCCCGATCGACCAGCACCCTGTCCGATCGAACAACTTTCCCGTCCGATCGAACAGCTTTTCCGTTCGATCGACCAGCACCCTGTCCGATCGACCAGCACCCTGCTCGATCGGACAGCATTGATTATTTTCACTGTTGACTTTTGTTGACTCACTCGATCGGATGCCCGTTCGATTCAGTTAATTGTTAGTGATTGAACTGATCTTGTTGTTTATATTCAGGTGATTCAAGGAGATAAAATCATGGCTGAAATCAAAGTGAAAACGAGAGAAGAAATTCTGAAGGAGAAAACCGAAAGAGAAAGATTCATTGTTGGATGCAGAATGGAGAAATGCAGGAAGAGTATGAAAATGCTGTTAGAAACAAAAGATGGGACAAGAACCGAGAATGTTATGTCAACAAAGAAGGTGAACCTGTTGTTCCCAGGAGAGATATAGTTCATGATGATGTTCTTCTAGTAATTCCTCTATCCGGCGAATTTTATTTAAAATGTGAAAAAGACAAGAATTATGAGAAAAAATCTGAATAAAATCATCAGACATGCTATGACATCAAGTCTAAGAAAGAGGGATGAAGAAAGAATGAAGAAGAATGTTAAGAATTTGGTTGATGATTTGAAGAAGGTTGCTGACGAAATGAAAGTTGATGTTGTTGAAAAAGAAGCTGTTACTGAAAAACAACAGGTTGTTGAAGAAGAGATATAGAAGAAAGAAGAAGTTGAGAGTGATCAAAAGCTGGTTGATGATCAGGTGAACACAGCAGAAAAGGAGAAAATGACAGAAGAAGGTGGGATAACTGATAAAATTCAAACTGAATCTTCTGAATTACTCAACAAAAATGAACTGATGAATAAAGATACTAAAATCGATAAACAATCTGGTAATAAAACTGTTGAACAGTGCAAGAAATGCATGGAAACATGCAGAGCTTGTACTGAAAAAGATGAAAAATTCAGAACAAGAGATCTTGAATTTGTTAAAATCGAAGAAGTTTTCAAAAATAAATGCAAAGAAATGTTAGAAAACGAAAAGGTTTTAAAAGAAAATGATGAAAACTTTCGGAAAAATGTAAAAAGTTAGAAAAAGAAAATGAAAATTTAAAAGAAAAGGTTTCAAAAATGAATGAAGAATGTTTACAAAAAGAAAATGCTTGTCAAGAAGTGAAAAAGGAATACGACTCAATAAAATTGGCATATCACATTACGAAAGAGTCATATGAAAATGTGAAAAGTCAAATGAAACTTGTTCAATTGAGATTGAAATACTGTCCTGAAACAACTGATACACTTAAGCGAAAGTATTCAATAAAGCAACAAGTTGTCAATTCTTACATTGAGGATGTTGCTAAGCTAAAGCGTCAAATAGCTGATTTAGAACAGGATAACAACAAGTTACATAGTTATCATGCGTCATCATATGTGCTCAAAAGAATTTTCAACATAAAAGTGGGTGATGATGATTCTGAGCAAAACAAGAAAGGTATTGGCTCAGAGTTTCATAAAGTTCCACCACCGGAAAAGTTCGCATTTTATGATGATGAAAAGGTCGAAAAAGCTTTCAACATAGTGGATCAATTGCCAAACAACATTGACGTAACCTATTCCAAATCTGATGATTCTAGTGATTCAGAGGTGGTAGGTAAGGTTGTTGAAAGTGTGTTGAAAGAAGAGTCAGTTGAAACAGGTAAAACGGAATCACAGGATGGAAATGAAGGTAGTTTTCATGAAGAATATCTGAAAAACTCAAAATCTGAGAAAAATTTGAATGATGATTCAAAAGGATTGGTTTATACCATGATTGGATCGGACAAATTATTCTTAGATATTATATTCCCGATTCAGAATGTGATTTCAGAAAAGACTGACAAAGTTTTCAAGATGGTTGAGATTGAAAAATCTGAGATTCCAAAATTCGCTGGAAAAGATCATAAAACTTTTTATAACAAACCTGGTTTCAAAAAGAAAAACATGAAGGCTGTGTTGGGTTATAAGAAGAAACAAAGTTGGAAAGGAAATGAAACGCCAAATTTTCAGGCAAAAATGAATTTTGTTTACGGAACAAGTTCCGAAGAAGAGAAAGAACTTCAATTTAGGCGTCAGTCTAATGAAGAGTTCTATGCTCGGAAAAAGCAACAACAACAGGTCAAAGATGTCTCAAAAAGAACATGTTTCAAATGTGAGCAAACAGGACATCTTGCACGAAAGTGTCCAAATCTGAAACCTGTTGGTGTTGAGATGAAAAAGAAGTCTGTTTATGTTCAAAAAAACAGAAATCTGAAGTTGTGACTCAGAAGTCAACCAAGTTTGATTCAAAGCAAACTTGGAAGCCGAAAATGTCAAAGACTGACTCACAACAAACATGGAAACCAGTGACGTCCAGATTTAGAACAACACAAAGTTGGAAAACAACAGTTGATGCAACAAAACCAAACCAATTTTGGAAACCACAAGTTGTTGTTCAAAATCAAAATGTTCAAAAAGATTCACATTTTTACAAAAGAGGAACTCCTAAAGGTCAAACATGGACTGTTAAGAAACAAATGACTTCGGTAAATGATGAAAAAGTTGAAATGAAAATTGACAAAGTCTTTGTACAAAATGACAAAGATTTTCCAAAGTTAAATGATGCATATTGTGTTGAAATGCCTAAGGTCCAACAGACCTGGGCTAAATTGTTCAAGTGATTGAATACTTTGAATGTGCATGTGCTCAAGACAACTGAATGTCAACCAGAGGAGTGTCGGAGCAGCCTGGCACAGGAGGAGAAGGCTGCTGAACCCTGTGTTGGTTGAAACAGGGAGTTTGTTTGTTTTCTGTACATAAATAAACAATATTTCAAAAACCATAAAAATTTAAAATTTAAAAACCAAAAATATGTTTTTATTATGTCAAAAAATTAAAAAAAAATCAAAAATATGTTTGTTTTTAAATTTGTCAAAAATCCTAAAATTCAAAAATATGTTACTTGAATATGCCAAAACCCTCACGGCTGAACAAACATGATTACTTTCACAAGATTGAAAAACGGTTTTCAAACTGTCGAAAATCAATGGGTTGTAAATCATGGGGGTACGTTATATTTTCTGCAGAACAGAGCATGAGATGCAGAAAATGAATGGCGAGACAAAGCTATCTACATCGGTTATCAAATTAGAAAATTTGAAAAAGCCAAAAACATTTGAAAAATATTGAAAAATGACAAAAACATGAGAAAATGAAAAAGAGTTTTTGTGTAAAAAGAGGAAATGATAGTACATCAGTAGACAATCACAATACGCTAAGGAATTGGAAAGTTAAAATGTGATAAACGGTCTCACTGATGATATGCCAGTAGGTTTTTACACGCTTAGTAGATTCTTTTCGAGATATAAACCTAAATATCAAATACTTACTTATCTCGTGGGGAACATCTCTCGGGTATATGGGTAACCCCCGAAATCTTGTTTGAAAGACTTTCTATTTCTGACATACTAGGTCTTTGTACGTGATGATATCTGGGGTATTATACCAGGACTTCTGATTTTTGCGAGAGCAATAGCCTAGTCCTCGTATAATGCTCTGCACTGCTTTATTCTTAAAGCCCACCCTCAGCATAAAAAATGATGAAACATTGAAAAATGCTAATCATGTGTTGTTGAAGAAAAGATCCCCAATCGGGACACACCTAAAGTCGAGCCATCATCTCTTTGTCTGAACGGAAGTTCTAACCTGAGCTCTCATGGCCTCACATTACCCATTTACAGATATCATTAGTGTACATTCACCTGTAAGACTGAATATAGGAGTCTGGATACGAGAGTATATTCTGAGGTGGGACACGCGAATAAGTTTAAGTCCTTAAAACACTAATCTCGTATCTCGAAACAGTTGAACTTTGTGTGGAAATTTAAATGGATCAGTATACTGACAATCTAAGTGAATCGTTTAGAACTTAAAGTGTTTTAAAGCTCAACGGTGCTAGTGATTTGTCATAAACTGATATGATCCTCTGATACAAACTCAAACAAAAATATTGTCTGTAAATATGTTTGTAAATATTTCTTTACTGCTTTAGGTTTCAGAAAAATACAAAAAGATTTTGATTTCTGTTTTATTTTCGACAACCGATGTCTGAGATGCTGAGTTTTAAAATCTAAGTATGCTGATCGTGTTTCTGAAAATAAAACAAGTTCATTAATTTGAAACTTGAAGTTTTTAAATTCAAAAATCAAAAACAGTTTGTGATATCTCCAAGGTCATTAAATTGAACTTGGATGATTAACTGTGAGGGATTTGAATGCTTAAATTGTTAAAATCAGTTGAATAGAGCCAGTTTCCAATCTTGTTCTCAAAAACTACCAAATCTATGAAGCATTTTGATAGGGGGGAGAGAATCAAGCTAATCCTGGATATATTCATATTATTATATCTTAAAGCCAGGATCTTGAGTTAGAAAGTTTAATAGAGCCAGGTCACTATTCCTGGACAATTGAATGATCAAAATGTTTGTACTTATAAATGTATGAGTGTTGCAGATGTTATTCCAAACTACAATCCTGATAGCCGAGTCTAAGGGGGAGTCTGAAGACGAGCTCAACGCAAGAGGAAGCGTGCATTCAAGGTACCAGGAAACTATCCTGAAGGAGCTTGTATCCGGAAAGCCAGGTGTCGATCCCAAAGCACGGAAGCTTGACGAAAGGGGGAGCCTGAAGATAGAGTCTAACAAAAGGGGGAGAAGCTGAAGCTGAAGACAGATCCACCGGGATTCTGTTCAAAAAAGAGGGAGTCTGTTTGCTGAAGACGTCAAATTTTCAAGAAGACTCAGAGAGAGAAAGATAAGTCGCTACGAGCTTGACTACGGATTGACTGCGGCAATATCCAAGGGGGAGTCTGTTAGTGCATTTATGTCTATCGCCTTCGTCAACCCGAGTCGTAGCAGAAATAGAAGAATACTTGAGCTTATAATGTTAGATTTAGTAGAATGGCAAGGTGGCATTTATGTAATTAATGAGAAATCTCATTATGACAACTGGCACAAAACCGGTAACTTCCGTACACTTTAATTATTATTTAATGACTGCAATTGTGTGCTTAAATGTCAACATTGACTGATTAGATGCTAAGCAAGTGAATTCATGCACGTTGTATACTACAAAATATTGCTTCATGCAATCGAGAGCGCTGCGTCAGAAATATTAGTAAACTCACCGGTAAGACACACTGTGTCAACGGAACTGCAGAAAGCAGTCAGACATTAGAATTGAGGCCTAGGTGTAGGTCCTACGACAAAGGTACATTAAAACCCAAGAGTACATATAAAGGTTTAATTTATGGTCGTTACGAAAGCTAAAACACGCACTAAAAGGCACCCGAAACACACTTTAAGTGCAGAACTTTATTAAATTCAGCACAATTCAGCTTTTAACAACATAAATATTGTGCAGAGATGTCGTTTTATCATCCAGAATATTTCCCTAAGTGACGGGAATTCTTTGTGTCACTAAAAATAACACTAACGACACTTTAAATGCTTATTAAGCACTTTAACGAATCAGTATCTAACCGAACAACCGAACAATTTGATTCGATACCGATTTCAAGCTTTAAATCACTTTCTGGAAGGTTATACGCAAACTGGTGCTTAAACGCAATCAGTTTAACGCGACGTACACTCCAGAACTGTGATGTAAGCCAAATATACCCTAAATATCCCTTACATAACTTAGAAATAAGTTTCGAAGGATTCGGTATGGCGAAAACATGTTTATTTGAAATAAAGAACTAATTACGACAAAACTGCGAAACGAACGTTGGTGGCCGCCCGGATAATATTTAATCCCACAAATATTCTGTTATGATTAAAATTTTATTTTAATCAGGTTCGTATTGAAAAATAAATTAAAACGCTTAAAAACGTTATTTTTCAAGTTTAAGCGCGTACCGTGTGTTCCTACGCGACACAGTGCTTACACTACAAAACCCAGACAACGCAGCAAACCCAGGAATATGCCAGGAATATGCCAGGAATATACCAGGAATATGCCAGGAATATGCCAGGAATATACCAATAATATACCAGGAATATGCCAGGATTATGTCAGGAATATGACAGGAATATGCCAGGAATATGCCAGGAATATGCCAGGAATATGCCAGGAATATGCTAGGAATATGCTATATGGAAGGTCTATAAATACCACCATTCCATCACTCCATCTTCACTTCCCTCTCTCCCTCCCTTGTTCTCGGCCCAACCAAGCACCACCGCCACCCTCATTTTCCAACATCATCCATCCATTCCAAGGTGATATTGAGGAGTAAGAAGGCCACTAACGAAGCACGGTGCAAGCGGATCTTGAAGGACCTTCTTCATTTGCTTTTATCCACCTCTTTTGTCCTCTTGAACTCCCCTAGCCTTGTGCTAGTAGTAAGTGCTTCTAAACATCTTCTTGTTCTTGTTTATGATGGTTAATAGATGATTTAATGGCTAAAAATCATAAACACTAAAGATCACCAACTAAAAGTCTTGTAAAATGATGAACTTAATGGATAAAAGGAAAGTAATGGTGTAAAACTTGTTAAACTTGTTTTGTGATGATTATTTTGTGTTGTTTAATGCTAGTAGTAGTTCGGATCGTCATCTAACCCGGCTAAGTTATGTTCATAGAACATGAGCTAGTGTATGTCAAAGTATGAAAAGGACTAGATGATGAACACTACTACACAATAACATGAACTTGTGTAAAAGTAAATTTTCTTGTAAAATGAAGTTCTAAACTAGCAGATCTAAAGATCTACAAGTGGTATTTTCGGGAAACTCTGTCAAAATTTTTATAAATTTTGACACTTAGAAAAATATAAGTATTTGAGAAACTTATTCCCTAAAAATGTATTTAAGAGTATTACCAAGGTTTCCCTAAATTTTTGTGATAAGAAATAAGGATTTCTTCAAGAATAAAAATGGATATAAGTATGTATATTTTTGAGAGAAAAATATATATTATTTTATCACCAACTTTTGTGCTAAGTGTATATAGTATGTGTTATACGTGCTAGCGTATTAAAACTTAAAAATACACTAAATACTCATGAGGAGTATAAACATAAGAACACACATACAACATACAAGAAACATAATTCGGGTGCAAAGTGCAAAACACGAGATACTTAAATTAATATGTGAGGAAATAATATAAGTAAGATGCTTAGTTAAAAATATAAAATATTTTTAACACAACAATACGAATACAAATGAGAGTGACTGTACTTGTGCGACGCAAGTCTAGTGACTAACGTTAAGAAAACACATATAGGTCGCGACGTTAATTAAGCAAACCCGGTGAAGTTTACGACGCACAGGAACGCAAAGTTGTGAGTTCATGCTCCCCCTTTTCTTTTAACTGTTTTTAGCTTTATAACTCGGGGGTGAAATACATGTTACAAATACTTCAATATTTACATATTGATATGTTGTGTACTGAAACGAGAAGTACTCTTGGCGAAAACTAGTGCCAAGAATTGATACGAGAAATCGTGTCACGGATAGGGTACCATAAGCACCATTAATCGTGTACATACTAAGACCGCAGAACAAAAGGTTAGATCTAATGGGTTTCAGGGCAGCCCCACTCTTGGTGACAACTAGAACCAAGTAGTGTTTTTGTGTCTCAGTCGTGAATCGACTATAGAAAAATGCCTACGGTTTGGTGACTTCCTATGTCGTGTAACATGTTAATGGCTTTGCAACCCATTAACACTTGATACATATAGAGATACTTGACTCATTCATGAATACGCGTTTTGAAACAAAATACATACCATGTTTTTCATACAAAGTATACAAACGTTCAATACAAAAACTGCATGAATTCACACCAACATTATGTTGACGTTTTTTTTCCAAAACTCACATGTATTTCAGGTAATTAAAGGTGGATGTGCGCGCGGTCTTACTTATGCTCGTGGATGTCGCTATGTTTTATTTTCGCTAAATAAAGTTGTAACTCTTAAGACAATATG